>NC_069506.1:137190580-137387237 GCF_027579735.1 Bombina bombina
TAGATACAAATTACATAGATCAATAGATGCAATATACATTTGATAGATACAAATTACATAGATCAATAGATGCACTATACAGTTGATAGATACGAATTACATAGATCAATAGATGCAATATACAGTTGATGGATACAAATTACATAGATCAATAGATGCAATATACAGTTGATGGATACAAATTACATAGATCAATAGATGCAATATACAGTTGATAGATACGAATTACATAGATCAATAGATGCAATATACATTTGATAGATACAAATTACATAGATCAATAGATGCAATATACATTTGATAGATACAAATTACATAGATCAATAGATGCAATATACATTTGATAGATACAAATTACATAGATCAATAGATGCAATATACATTTGATAGATACGATTGATAGTTAGATAGATTTGATAGATATATAATTTCACAGACAGAGAATTACAAGACGTGCGGGCTGAGACCCATGGTAAGGTTCCCAGAGGCAGTTGTGGCACCAGGGGACGTGTATATGGCATGGATTTTAGGAACCGGGAGATGGAAAAAGATGCTTGGTCGGTCCTCCTGCTTCAAATTTGGGGCACTGCGCGTGCAATCTATTGTGCCACCAGATAAGAGTGGTGTGTTAAGTAGTACTATTCTTAGCAGTTTAATACCTGTTACTCCCCCTATTGGGGGGAGGTGTATATGGCATTGATTTTAGGAACCGGGAGATGGAAAGAGATGCTTGGTCGATCCTCCTACTTCAAATTTGGCCGAAACACAAGTGGCTGTCACAAAACATTCCGGCCACGAGATAGATAGATTTGATAGATAGATACATAGATTGCATAGATCAATAGATGCAATATACATTTGATAGCTACAAATTACATAGATCAATAGATGCAATATACATATGATAGCTACGAATTACATAGATCAATAGATGCAATATACATATTATAGCTACAAATTACATAGATCAATAGATGCAATATACATTTGATAGATATGAATTACAAGGATCAATAGATGCAATATACATTTGATAGATACGAATTACATAGATCAGCAGAGGCAATATACATTTGATAGATACGAATTACATAGATCAATAGATGCAATATACATTTGATAGATACGAATTACATAGATCAATAGATGCAATATACATTTGAGAGATACGATTGATAGTTAGATAGATTTGATAGATAAATAGATAGATTTGATAGATATATAATTTCCCAGACAGAGAATTACAAGATGTGCGGCCTGGGACCCATGGTAAGGTTACTTCCTTTTGCACAATCGAGTACAGGTTGGGGTCCGGGATTGCCTTTTGTGCAAAGAAATTGTGGCCGGGTACCTTCCACTGTGGTGTCCCCTATCAGGGGACGTGTATATGTCATGGATTTTAGGAACCGGGAGATGGAAAAAGATGCTTGGACACCCAGTATAGGTCGATCTCCTTCAGCCTTTTTATACGAGGGTCCCCGACCCTCAACAGGCATGACAGCATGAAAGACCCCATATGCCATGACTTCCTTTTGCACAATCGAGTACAAGTATGGCATCAATTTTAGGAACCCGGAGATAATTTTTAGGAACCAGTAGATGGAAAAAGATGCTTGGAAACCCAGTACAGGTCGTTCTCCTTCAGCCTTTTTATACGAGGGTCCCCGACCCTCAACAGGCACGACAGCATGAAAGACCCCATATGCCATGACTTCCTTTTGCACAATCGAGTACAGGTATGGCCTCGATTTTAGGAACCCAGAGATAATTTTTAGGAAACGGGAGATGGAAAAAGATGCTTGGACACCCAGTACAGGTCGTTCTCTTTCAGCCTTTATATACGAGGGTCCCTGACCCTCAACACGCCAGACAGTTTGAAAGACCCCATATGCCATGACTTCCTTTTGCACAATCGAGTACAGGTATGGCATAGATTTTATGGCATCGATTTTAGGAACCCGGAGATAATTTTTAGGAACCGGGAGATGGAAAAAGATGCTTGGACTCCCAGTACAGGTTGTTCTCCTTCAGCCTTTTTATACAAGGGTCCCTGACCCTCAACAGGCATGACAGCATGAAAGACCCCATATGCCCTGACTTCCTTTTGCACAATCGAGTACAGGTATGGCATTGATTTTAGGAACCCGGAGATAATTTTTAGGAACCAGGAGATGGAAAAAGATGCTTGGACACCCAGTACAGGTCGTTCTCCTTCAGCTTTTTTATACGAGTGTCCCTCAACAGGCACGACAGCATGAAAGACCCCATTTGCACAAGGTTGTATGCCGAGCTACTCATGTCCCGTTCCTCGTCCTCACTGATGTCACTGAAGGTATCTTCTTCCCCCCAGCCACGTACAACAGCATGGGTACCAGACAGGTGACAACGAGCACCCTGGGATGCCTGTTGTGCTTGGTATTCCTCATCCTCCTCCTCAAAACCACATTCCTCCTCTGACTCCTCTTCCTCACAATCCTCTTCCTGCGTTGTTGCTGGTCCAGCAAGCGATGCTGATAAGGCTGTTTCTGGTAGTGATGGTGACCACAACTCTTCCTCTTCACGCTCATCTACGGCCTGATCCAGCACTCTTCGCAGGGCATGCTCCAGGAAGAAAACAAATGGTATGATGTCGCTGATGGTGCCTTTGGTGCAACTTACTAGGTTTGTCACCTCCTTAAAAGGATGCATGAGCCTACAGGCATTGCGCATGAGCGTCCAGTAATGTGGCAAAAAAATTCCCAGCTCCCCAGAGGCTGTCCTAGCACCCCGGTCATACAAATACTCATTAACGGCTTTTTCTTGTTGGAGCAGGCGGTCGAACATTAGGAGTATTGAATTCCAAAGTGTCGGGCTGTTGCAAATCAAGTGCCTCACTGGCAGGTTGTTTAGCCCCTGCATATCTGACAAGTGCACCATGGCCGTGTAGGAATGCCTGAAATGGCCACACAGCTTCCTGGCCTGCTTCAGGACATCCTGTAAGCCTGGGTACTTATGCACAAAGCGTTGTACAATCAGATTACACACACGTGCCATGCACGGCACATGTGTCAACTTGCCCAATTTCAATGCCGCCACCAAATTACTTCCATTGTCAGAAACCACTTTGCCAATCTCCAGTTGGTGCGGAGTCAGCCACTGATCCACCTATGCGTTCAGGGCGGACAGGAGTGCTGGTGCGGTGTGACTCTCTGCTTTCAGGCAAGTCAACCCCAAGACGACGTGACACTGCCGTATCCGGGATGTGGAATAGTACCTGGGGAGCTGGGGGGGGGTGTCGTTGATGTGGAGCAAGACGCAGCAGCAGAGGACTCAGCCGAGGAAGAGGTTATGGAAGAGGATGGAGTAGGAGGAGTAGAGGAGATAGCAGCAGGCCTGCCTGCAAGTCATAGCGGTGTCACCAACTCCTTTGCAGAGCCACGCATTCCATGCTTGTCAGCCGTCAGCAGGTTTACCCAATGCGCAGTGTAGGTGATATACCTGCCCTGACCATGCTTTGCAGACCAGCTATCAGTGGTCAGATGGACCCTTGCCCCAGCACTGTGTGCCAGACATGCCATTACTTCCTTTCGCACAATCAAGTACAGGTTGGGGATTGCCTTTTGTGAAAAGAAATTTCGTCCGGGTACCTTCCACTGCGGTGTCCCTATAGATACAAATTTTTTGAATGCCTCAGACTCAACCAGCTTGTATGGTAAAAGCTGGTGGGCTAAGAGTTCAGACAAGCCAGCTGTCAGATGCCGGGCAAGGGGGTGACTTTGTGACATTGGCTTCTTATGCTCAAACATGTCCTTGACAGACACCTGACTGTGGGCATATGAGCAGGAACTGCTACGGAAGAGAGACTGAGTGGCGGATGGTTGAGAGGGGGCAAGGAATACAGCAGTGGTTGACGTGGCTGAAGATGCTGGACCAGGAGGAGGATGGTGGCTTTGAGTTTGTGTGCTGCTTCTACTCATGTGTTCATCCCATCAGCGTTTGTGATGTGAGATCATATGCCTTCGCAAAGCAGTTGTACCTAGGTGGGTGTTGGACTTCACATGACTCAGTTTCTTTTGGTACAGTTTGCAAATGGCATCGCTGTTGTCAGAGGCAGACACACACAAAAAATGCCACACTGTGGGGCTCTGTGATGACGGCATTCTGGTGGTGTCAACAGCATGCGTTGATTGGCATGCTGTCTGGCTAACCCCGGGTGTCGATGCATGCTGTCTGACTGTGCCACTAGCTCCTTGCGACGACCTCCCCCTGCTTCCAACTCGTCTCCTCCTCTCTGTCTCCCCATCTGAACTTTCCCCCTCTTCTTCTTCTCTTCTACCGGGCACCCACATGACATCCACGGACTCATCATCATCAACCGCTTCACTTGTATCTGAAAAATCAACAAAGGAAGCAGCAGCGGGTACAACATCATCATCATCATCACACCGTACGTCCATGTCTGTAATCCTGCCTGACTGAGACATATCACTGTTATCTACATCCTCTGTCAATGATGGTTGCGCATCACTCATTTCTTACAACTGATGTGTCAATAACTCCTCTGACAGATCAAGTGAACAGGCTGTGGTCCTAGTGTTGGTGGTGGCGGCAGGCGGGTGAGTGGCACTGGTCACTTGAGAGGTGACCGAAGCTAAGCTGGAGGTGGATGGTGCATCAAGGTTCCGAGCGGAAGCTGTAGAAGATTGGGTGTCCTGTGTTAGCCAGTCAACTAGGTCCTCCTCAGAACTTTTCGCGTTCATGGTACGTGGCCTCTGAACACTGTGCATTATTGTATGGTCAAAGGGAATCACAGCACCACGACCACTACGGCACCTGCGGGGTGGCCTGCCTCTGCCTGTAATTTTTTTTTTAAATGTAGACTTACACTACTATTAAATAAAATATGAGTGGTGCCACTGGGCAAGTGGGCACAGTATACGCTGTGAGGCTGACACAAAAAAGCAGACTGATGTTTCACAATCCAAAAAGTTTATTTTTTTAAATGTACACTTACACTACTATTAAACAAGATATGAGTGGTGGCACTGGGCAAGTGGGCACAGTATACGCTGTGAGCCTGACACAAAAAAGCAGACTGATGTTTTTTTAAAAAAATATTTACTCTACTGTTACAACAAATATGAGTGGTGCCACTAACTTGGCAAGTGGGCCTGACAAACACGCTGGCAGGCAGGCAACTTCAATTAGATTACAATAGCAGACTGATGTTTCACATTCAAAAAGTTGTTTTTTTAAATATTTACACTACTGTTACAACAAATATGAGTGGTGCCACTAACTTGGCAAGTGGGCCTGACACACACGCTGTCAGGCAGGCAACTGCAATTAGATTACACTAGCAGACTGATGTTTCACAGTCAAAAAAGTTTTTTTTTTAAATATTTACAATACTGTTACAACAAATATGAGTGGTGCCACTAACATGGCAAGTGGGCCTGGCACACACGCTGGCAGGCAGGCAACTGCAATTAGATTACACTAGCAGACTGATGTAAAAGGTTTTATTAAAAAAATTACACTAATGTTACACCAGATATGAGTGGTGGCACTGAGGAAGTAGGCACAGTATATGCTGTGAGCCTGACACACAGGCTGGCAGTGGCAGGCTGGCCTGGCAACTGAAATTAGATTACACTAGCAGACTGATGTTTTTTAAAAAAATATTTTCACTACTGTTACAACAAATATGAGTGGTGCCACTAACTTGGCAAGTGGGCTTGCCACACACTCTGGCAGGCAGGCAACTGCAATTAGATTACAATAGCAGACTGATGTTTCCCAGTCAATTTTTTTTTTTAAATATTTACACTACTGTTATAACAAATATTATTGGTGGCACTACTTGGCAAGTGAGCCAGGCAGGCAACTGCAATTAGATTACACTAGCAGACTGATGTTTCACAGTCAAAAAAGTTTTTTATTAAATATTTATACTACTTTTACAACAAATATGAGTGGTGCCACTAACTTGGCAAGTGGGCCTGGCACACACACTGGCAGGCAGGCAGGCAACTGCAATTAGATTACACTAGCAGACTGATGTTTCACAGTCAAAAAAGTTTTTTTAAAAAATATTTACACTACTGTTATAACAAATATGATTGGTGGCACTAGTTGGCAAGTGGGCCTGGCACACACGCTGGCAGGCAGGCAACTGCAATTAGATTACACTAGCAGACTGATGTAAAAGATTTTTTTTTTTAAATTTACACTAATGTTACACCAGATATGACTGGTGGCACTGAGGAAGTAGGCACAGTATATGCTGTGAGCCTGACACACGCTGACAGGCAGGCAAATGCAATTAGATTACAAGGAAAAAAAAACAAACAAAAAACGACTGATGTTCTAGCCCTAAAAAGGGCTTTTTGGGGTGCTGTCCTTACAGCAGAGATCAGATGAGTCCTTCAGGACTGTAGTGGACACTGAATACACTAGCCTAGCTATCAATTTCCCTATAAAATCAGCAGCACTATCCCTCCTCTCACTAAGAATGCAGTATCAGAATGAATCTAAAATGGCTGCTGCCCAGGAGCTGGGAGGGTCTGGGAGGAAGTGTCTGCTGCTGATTGGCTGAAATGTGTCTGCAGACTGTGAGATACAGGGTCAAAGTTTACTCAATGATGATGAATAGGGGGTGGATCGAACATTGCATATGTTCGCCCGCCGCGGCGAACTTGAACAAGCTATGATCGCCGGGAACTGTTCTCCGGCGAACTGTTCGCGAAATCACTACTGAGAAAGCAAACCACTCAAGTGCATGAAACCTTGGTACATCCCACAAATACATTAAAAAGTCTTTATGATGGAACAGCTGCTGGGAACCAGTAAGTGCATGTGAAGACTGTGGATCAATTCCACCAACATCAATCCACAAAAGTAAACATCCATGGCACTTGTCTATTCAAGTATAACAGTTTTGCGCTAAACAGGGTGCAAGACGAACGCAACAAAAGCTGCGTTATTTCACTCTCCATAGCGCTGCTTTTACGAGTTACTGAAAAGCCTCCTTGTGCATGCGATATGGTGGCGTTAATCTCCATACCACACAAAAGCCAAGGGCTGCTTTTACATGCTCGTGCAAGCTTCCCCCAATGACAAAAATGGGGAGAGAGTGTTAGAAAAAAAACTAACAACTGAAGTGCGGAATGGAGATCGCCGTAACGCAACCCCATTGATGTCTATGGGGGAAAAAAGTTAAGTTTAAATCTAACACCCTAACATAAACCCCAAGTCTAAACACCCCTAATCTGCCACCCCAGTCATCACCGCCACCTAAATAAAGTTATTAACCCCTAATCTGCTGCTCCCAACATCGCCAACATCTAAATAAAGTTATTTACCCCTAAACCTCTGGCCTCCTACATCTCTGCCACTAAATAAACCTATTAACCCCTAAACCGCCACCCCCCACATAGCAAAACACTAAATTAAACTATTAACCCCTAAACCTAACACCCCCAACTTTAAATTAAAATTGCAATATAACTCTATTTAAATAGATAAAAACTTACCTGTGAAATAAATATAAACCTAACATTAAACTATAAATTAACTTAACATAACTATTCTAATAAAATAAAATAAAAACTACCAATTAAAATATCTAAATTACAAATGTAAAAAAACCTAACACTATGATAAAAATTTTAAAAAAATCTAAATTACAACTAAAAAAAACAAATCCTAAGAAAATGTTTTTAAAAATCTAAGTTTACCAAAAATAATAAACACTAAAATCACGAAAAATAAAAAACAATAAGATTGCAAAAATAAATAAACGAAATGATCAAAAATAAAAATAATTACATCTAATCTAATAGCCCTATATAAAAAATACCCCCTAGCCTACAATAAACTACCACTAGCCCTTAAAAGGGCCTTTTGTAGGGCATTGCTTTAAAGGAATCAGCTTTTTTACCTGTAAAAAAATAAAAATTGTCCCCCCAATAGTAACACCCACCACCCAACCAACCCCCCAAAACAAAAATACCTGTTCAAATCAGCCAATAGCATTTCAGTGTGTTTAAAACAGCCAATAGGATTTCAGAAGCTCTCATCCTATTGGCAAATTTGAATTTGAAGAATCAAATCAGTCAATAGGAATGCAAGGTATGCCATTTTGAAACGGCGACCTTGCATTCAACTTCAGTGGACGGCGGCAACTGTATGAAGAGGATGTCTTCCAGGTTGGCTCCGCTCTGTGCCGTCTGGATGAAGATAGAAGATGCCCCCGGGATGGATGAAGTCCTCACCACCTGGATGAAGGTTTCGCCGCCTGGATGGAGATCGAAATCCGGACTTCAGAAATTGTGAGTAGATCTTCTGGGGTTAATATTAGGTTATTTTTTAATTTTTTGGGGTGTTTTGTTTTTTTTTAGATTTGGGTTTGGGCTTTGAAAAAGAGCTAAATGCCGTTTTAAGGGCAATGCAAAATAGCTAAATTCCCTACTATATACCGCCACTATAATAAAGTTATTAACCCCTAAACCTAGGTCTAACCCTAACCCCCCCTAACTTAAATATAATTTAAATAAATCTAAATAAAATAACTACAATTAAATAAATTATTCCTATTTAAAACTAAATACTTACCTATAAAATAAACCCTAAGCTAGCTACAATATAACTAATAGTTACATTGTAGCTATTTTAGGATTTATTTTTATTTAACAGGCAACTTTTTATTTATTTTAACTAGGTAGAATAGTTACTAAATAGTAATTAACTATTTAATAACTACCTAGCTAAAATAAAGACAACTTTACCTGTAAAATAAACCCTAACCTAAGTTACAATTACACCTAACACTACTCTATAATTACATTAATTCCCTAAACTAACTACAATTAAATACAATTAAATAAACTAAATTACAGAAAAAAACACTAAATTACAGAAAATAATAAATAATTACAAGAATTTTAACCTAATTACACCTAATCTAATCCCCCTAATAAAATAAAAAAGCCCCCCAAAATAATAAAAATCCCTACCCTATACTAAATTACAAATAGCCCTTAAAAGGGCCTTTTAAGGGGCATTGCCCCGAAGTAATCAGCTCTTTTACCAGTAAAAAATACAATACCCCCCGAAACATTAAAACCCACCACCCACACACCCAACCCTACTCTAAAACCCATCCAACCCCCCCTTAATAAAACCTAACACTACCCACTTGAAGATCACCCTACCTTGAGACGTCTTCACCCAGCCAGGCACAAGTGGTCCTCCAGATGGTCCGAAGTCTTCATCCTATCCGGGCAGAAGAGGACCTCCAGACGGGCAGAAGTCTTCATCCAGGTGGCATCTTCTATCTTCTTCCATCCGTAGAGGAGAAGGGCCAATCTGGAAGACATCCGATGCGGAGCATCCTCTTCTTCCGACGGCGACTGGAACAATGACGGGTCCTTTAAATGACATCATCCAAGATGGCGTCCCTTCAATTCCGATTGGCTGATAGAATTCTATCAACCAATCGGAAATTAAGGTAGAAAAAAATCCTATTCAATCCTATTGGCTGATTACAACAGCCAATAGAATTGAGCTCGCAAACTATTGGCTGATTGGAACAGCCAGTAGAATGCGAGCTCAATCCTATTGGCTGTTAGTGTTTAATAAACCCACCACCTACACAACCAACCCTCCAAATAAAATACTAACTAAAAAAACCTAAGCTCACCATTGCCCTGAAAAGGGCATTTGGATGGGCATTGCCCTTAAAAGGGCAGGTAGCTCTTTTGCGGCCCAACCCCTAATCTAAAAATAAGACCCACCCAAAAACCCTTAAAAAAACCTAACACTAACCCCTTGAAAATCGACTTGCTGTTCTGAAGACCGGACATCCATCCTCAAGGAAGCGGCAGAAGTCTTCATCCAACCGGGCTGAAGTCTTCAACGAAGCCGGGAGAAGTCTTCATCCAAGCCGGGCGAAGTGGTCCTCCAGATGGGCAGAAGTCTTCATCCAGACGGCATCTTCTATCTTTATCCATATTCAAGATAACTGACGCGGAGTATCCTCTTCATCCGGAGTCTTCTTACTGAATGACGGCAGTCAATTGGCTGATAGGATTCAGCTTGCATTCTATTGGCTGTTCCAAACAGCCAATAGAATGTGAGCTCAATCCTATTGGCTGATTGCATCAGCCAATAGGATTGAACTTCAATCCTATTGGCTGATTGCATCAGCCAATAGGATTTTTTCTACCTTAATTCCGATTGGCTAATAGAATTCTATCAGCCAATCGGAATCTAAGGGATGCCATCTTGGATGACATCACTTAAAGGAACAGTCATTCAGTAAGAAGACTCCGGATGAAGAGAATGCACCACGTCGGATGTCTTGAAGATGGAGCCGCTCTGCGTCGGATGGATGAAGATAGAAGATGCCGTCTGGATGAAGACTTCTGCCCGTCTGGAGGACCACTTTGCCCGGTTTGGATGAAGACTTCTCCAGGCTTCGTTGAGGACTTTGGCCCGGTTGGATGAAGACTTCTGCCGCTTCCTTGAGGATGGATGTCCGGTCTTCAGAACAGTAATTCGATCTTCAGGGGGTTAGTGTTAGGATTTTTAAGGGTGTATTGGGTGGGTTTTATTTTTAGGTTAGGGCTTTGGGCCGCAAAAGAGCTAACTGCCCTTTTAAGGGCAATGCCCATCCAAATTCCCTAATCAGCCAATAGGATTGAAGTTCAATCCTATTTGCTGATTATAACAGCCAATAGGATTGAGCTCGCAAACTATTGGCTGATTGGAACAGCCAATAGAATGCAAGCTCAATACTATTGGCTGTTAGGGGTTAATAAACCCACCACCCACACAACCAACCCCCCAAATAAAATACTAACTAAAAAAACCTAAGCTCCCCATTGCCCTGAAAAGGGCTAAAAGGGCAGTTAGCTATTTTGCGGCCTAAACCCTAATCTAAAAATAAGACCCACCCAATAAACCCTTAAAAAAACCTAACACTAACCCCCTGAAAATCGACTTGCTGTTCTGAAGACCGGACATCCATCCTCAAGGAAGCGGCAGAAGTCTTCATCCAACCGGGCTGAAGTCCTCAACAAAGCTGGAAGAAGTCTTCATCCAAGCCAGGCGAATTGGTCCTCGAGACGGGCAGAGTCTTCATCCAGATGGCATCTTTTATCTTCATCCATCTGACGTGGAGCGGCTCCATATTCAAGATAACTGACGCGGAGCGTCCTCTTCATCCGGAGTCTTCTTACTGAATGATGGTTCCTTTAAGTGATGTCATCCAAGATGGCATCCCTTAGATTCCAATTGGCTGATAGAATTCTATCAGCCAATCAGAATTAAGGTAGAAAAAAATCCTATTGGCTGATCCAATCAGCCAATAGGATTGAAGGTTGCATTCTATTGGTTGTTCCAATCAGCCAATAGAATGTGAGCTCAATCCTATTGGCTGATTGGATCAGCCAATAGCATTTTTTCTACCTTAATTCCGATTGGCTAATAGAATTCTATCAGCCAATCGGAATCTAAGGGATGCCATCTTGGATGACATAACTTAAAGGAACCGTCATTTTGTAAGAAGACTCCGGATGAAGAGGATGCTCCGCGTTGGATGTCTTGAAGATGGAGCCGCTCTGCGTCGGATGGATGAAGATAGAAGATGCCGTCTGGATGAAGACTTCTGCCCATCTGGAGGACCACTTCACCGGTTTGAATGAAGACTTCTCCAGGCTTCGTTGAGGACTTTGGCCTGGTTGGATGAAGACTTCTGCCGCTTCTTTGAGGATGGATGTCCGGTCTTCAGAACAGTAAGTCGATCTTCAGGGGGTTAGTGTTAGGTTTTTTTAAGGGTGTATTGGTTGGGTTTTATTTTTAGGTTAGGGCTTTGGGCCGCAAAAGAGCTAACTGCCCTTTTAAGGGCAATGCCCATCCAAATTCCCTTTTCAGGGCAATGGGGAGCTTAGGTTTTTTTAGTTAGTATTTTATTTGGGGTGTTGGTTGTGTGGGTGGTGGGTTTTACTGTTGGGGGGGTTGTTTGTATTTTTTTTACAGGTAAAAGAGCTGATTTCTTTGGGGCAATGCCCTGCAAAAGGCCCTTTTAAGGGCTATTGGTAGTTTAGTTTAGGCTAGGGTTTTTTATTTTGGGGGGCTTTTTTATTTTAAAAGGGCTATTCGATTAGGTGTAATTAGTTTAAAGATCTTGTAATTTGTTTATTATTTTCTGTAATTTAGTGTTTTTTTGTGATTTAGCTAATTTAATTTAATTTATGTAATTGCTTTTAATTTAGTTGATTTATTTAATTGTAGTGTAGTGTTAGGTGTTATTGTAACTTAGGTTAGGTTTTATTTTACAGGTAAATTTGTATTTATTTTAGCTAGGTAGTTATTAAATAGTTAATAACTATTTAATAACTATTCTACCTAGTTAAAATAAATACAAGCTTGCCTGTAAAATAAACCCTAAGCTAGATACAATGTAACTATATATTAGTTATATTGTAGCTAGCTTAGGGTTTATTTTATAGGTAAGTATTTAGTTTTAAATAGGAATAATTTAGTCGATGATAGTAATTTTATATAGATTTATTTAAATTATATTTAAGTTAGGGGGTGTTAGGGTTAGACTTAGGTTTAGAGGTTAATAAATTTAGAATAGTGGCAGCGACGTTGGGGCGGCAGATTAGGGGTTAATAAGTATAATGTAGGTGGCGGTGATTTTAGGGACGGCAGATTAGGGGTCAATAATATTTAACTAGTGTTTGGGAGGCGGGAGTGTGGCTGTTTAGGGGTTAATATGTTTATTCTAGTGGCCGCGATGTCCGGAGCGGCAGATTAGGGGTTACAATTTTTATTTTAGTGTTTGCGATGCAGGAGGGCCTCGGTTTAGCGGTTAATAGGTAGTTTATGGGTGTTAGTGTACTTTTTTAGCACTTTAGTTATAAGTTTTATGCTACGGCGTTGTACCATAAAACTCTTAACTACTGACTTTAAAATGCGTTATGGATCTTGGAGGTAGGGTGTACTGCTCACTTTTTGGCATTCCAGGACAGACTCGTAATACCGGCACTATTGAAGTCCCATAGAAAAAAGACTTTATGAAGTTTACGTAAGTCGTTTTTCGGTAAGGCCAAAGATGTGTGCGGTGCTCCTAAACCTGCAAGACTCGTAATAGCAGTGGTAGTGAAAAAGCAACGTTAGGACCTGTTAATGCTGCTTTTTCAGCCTAATGCACAGCTCGTAATCTAGCCAAAAGTGTTTTTAAAATGGCATCTCAGTGTATCATTTGTATAGCATGAATAAGGGATATTGATCCTGAAACGTTGCTTGTTTTGTTGTCAAGAAATAAAGCCTTTTATGCTTGAATAGACAAGTGCTGTGGACATTTACTTTTGTGGACAAATACATTAAAGGGACACAATACCCATATACTAAATCACTTGAAAGGGATGCAGCATAACTGTAAAAATCTGGCAGGAAAATATCACCTAAGAATCTCTATGTAAAAAAGGAAGATATTTTAACTCACAATTTCCTCAGCTCACCAGAGTAAGTGCTGTGTAAAAAGTTATCTTTCAGTTACTGCCCAGCTGCATGTTAAAAAAAAAGGAAGAAATGAACAGCAGCCAATCAGCATCAGGTCATGAACTCTTTTACTATAATTTCAGGAGATTTTTTTCACTTAACTGTCGTGAGATTTTATAATAAACTTCCTTAAACTGAATAGGGAAATAACATGAGTGTGCATGAGGCACGCTCCCTTGCAGGTCCGGGACAGGTATACTGATTTGCTGCTTAAAGTCCTATACAATGGGGTGTGAATACTTAGGACATTTTGAGGTAAAATATCTTTCTTTTTTAAATAGAGATGTTCAGGTGATATTTTCTAGTCAGCTTTTTACAGCTATGCTGCATCACTTTCAAGTGTCTCAACATTTGGGTATCATGACCCTTTAATAAAATAAATAAAACATCAACAATTACAGCACTACTAAATTTATTTATTCACAAATGATTACACAGTGGATACTTTAAAGCTTACAATAGGAGTAAATAGTAATTATTAGTAGCTAACATAATTCCAATAAACTGGTTAGATAAGAGTATAAGAACGGAATGATCAGTTAAGCAAACGTCTATTGGTTACAGAGAAATTATAAATTAAATAACAAACTAACCAGAGTTAATACATGAAAAGGCAAATTAAGTTCACAAAACAGTCAGTGTGACCGGGAAACGCGTTGTGTATTTTATCTTGTTTTAATTAAAGCTTGTAATATTTCTAGTCATTTGACTTCACAACTCTCTTTACAACTGGATAAGCTTTGCCTGAGCGGTACTCTTTCTACAGAACGTTCCTATAATGTGCTCAAGGGGTATACTTTATCCTAATCGCTTTCAGTGGAGAAAGTATCCTAAGGATGTATTTTACTTGTCTCCAGGCTACACTGTTCCATGGGAGTTCCGGGAAACGTGTTGTGTATTTTATCTTGTTTTAATTAAAGCTTGTAATATTTCTAGTCATTTGACTTCACAACTCTCTTTACAACTGGATAAGCTTTGCCTGAGCGGTACTCTTTCTACAGAACTTTCCTATAGTGTGCTCAAGGGGTATACTTTATCCTAATCGCTTTCAGTGGAGAAAGTATCCTAAGGATGTATTTTACTTTTCTCCAGGCTACACTGCTCCGTGGGAGTTCTGCTGTATATCATGAGGACAGCTATCTGGACAGCTGCTAAAGGTCCAGGAGGCATTTGTGGCACTTATCAAGTGCTATATACTTTGTAAGTACAATCATCTACTGCATGCGTGGAGACCTAGTTACACTGATGTGCACTATTGTGGTGCCTTCTTCTGCTTTCCCCTATCCACAGATTCATTTTACTTTAATGCCTGAAGTGTTTGGAAGAAGCCTGCCGCCTTGGGTCTGATTTATCCGATGTTCATCTGTGAGGATTTTTGATGGACTATCACCCACTCCACGGATCTTTGCAATATCCATGAACTATTCACTTTACAAGTAATATTGAAGTTGATGGGTATATGTACTGTTGTGATCTCGTATTAATTTATATGTGTTATTTATGTTGATACATTTGCAATATTTTCTATTATCTATTATCGCTAGACCGTTTGTTTTATATGAGTGCTCAGACATTTGAATAGACCAAATAGATCTCTTATTGCTAGAGATTCCTTTTGAATCTTCGACTTGTTGTGATACCTGCTTTATTGTAGCTGTTACTGAATATCACGGGATCATTATCATCACTTTATCTGATTTTTTTATACTAGCATCACTAGTTTTTAATGTGTTTTTTTTATATTGTTTCTTTCAATATATTAATTATATTTCACTACAAAAGTTTAGTTATCACGTATGACACTATTTTAGGCACATCTAACTGTCATTCATATATAAATACAGTCAGTTTGGTGGCTGCACATTGATTATGCCTCTTTTCATTGGCTCTCCTGATGGGTTCAGCTGGCTCTCACTTACGCATTGCTGCTACACTGCCTATGTAGGTTTATTTTTTTTAAAGGATACCAAGAGAATGAAGCAAATTTGATAATAGAAGTAAATAGGAAAGTTGTTAAAAATTGTATGTTCTATCTATAGACCCTTTAAAGTCTACAATATTTCTTGTTTCTTCTTCCAGCCCTATCTCTTTGTTTCAGATTTACCAAATAAAAAATTATAAAAGCCTCAACCAACCACAAATTATAGGTTTGGATCTATTTATATATTATTGCAACACTATGTATTTGTGTTCATTTTTCCATAATCATACACATTGCCCAGCATACACATATAAAAGCCTGAGCTACATTAAGTATTTTAAAGAAATACCTCACATTTCTTATATTCTAAAGTGCAAACATTTGGATGGGTAGGAGAGACACTAAAGCCAAGTTTATGTTGTTGTTTTTTAATTATTTTAGCCAAACCAATAGCCCTCAAAATGGCTGCTAAAAAAAAGTTTATAAAGCTGACATATTTTTGTTTTGCACTAACCAAATTATGGTCATGGAAAGGTTGCTGACCACAATATGGCTTCAAAAACATTAATTTTTTCTCAGTTTACTTTGAGAAAATGAACAACTTTCACTTTGTTGTAAACAGTCATTAACAGACTAAAGTTTTTAGCTTCTTCTATCTGGTATAAATGGTCAAAATGCCCTTTACAACTATTTTTTTCTAAGGTGAAACATTATCAAAACATTTCATATGTGGGGAATCACCCTGTCTACCAGTGGTTGCCTTGTTTATATGCCAGTGAGCTTATATTCCACAAATCAACTGTTTAAAGAAATGCACTTCCTGTTCTTTTCAAAAGCAAATTAAACATATTATCAAAAAAATCTTGCTTTTGTGTAAACTTTTGCTTATCCCTCTCTCCAAAAAGAGGCCACAAACAAACTCTGTAACCTGTTCATGCTGCAAATTAAATAGCTGGTTTAAGCAATTTGCAGCATATTGAAAACCTGGATTAACCCCTTGTGCCTATTATACATAGCTAACATGTGATAGGGTACTTTTCCCAGTGTAACCTGTTGACGTAGTAGCCACTTCCTACCTTCTGTCTCATGCTGCAGTCCCTGCTTTCAGCTCTGATATTTAAGACTGCAGCCAGGGGTAGAAGGGATCTGTTTTCATATGGTTGCTCTATGTCTCTGTTTGCATTTGGCTTGCGGTGCTGGCATAGGGGGTGTGTGAGGGAAGGAGAGAAGTAGGCGGGTGGCGCATCATGGGAGGAGGGAAGAGAGGAATGGGAGGGATCGCTATATAACAGAAAATGTTTTACTGAGAGGGAGGGGTCCACTATACTACTGCAGATATGGATGGACAGGGGGGCCTTCATTATAATTGCATGGATGGGGAAGGTGGGGAGGGTGAGGGAAGGATGCTACATTATGGATTTTTTTTTATTTTTTTTTTAATAAATAAATAAAAATTAGCTATGAAAATATTTATAAACTGGGTACTGAAAGTATGGTGGACACTAGTTAAAGGGGGAGGGTTAAGAGCTGTTTGGGAGGGATCAGGGAGGTTAGAAGTTTGAGGAGCGATCACAACACTGCAGAAAATAATAAAACTAAAAAAAAATAAAATAATATTTACAAAAAAAAGCCCTACATATGCATACCGGCAGACTGTCTGGCAATACCTAAGATGGTGGTGACCAGTGGGAGGTAAGGAAGGGAAGAGAGCTGTTTGGGAGAGATCAGGTAGGGATCATGGGGTGGGAGATGTCAGGTTGGGGGGTAATCTCTAAACTATAGCTAAAATTAACCTTACAAACTACCTCATTAATTAACCTCTTCACTGCCGGCAATTTCAGGTGTGTTGTACAGCTGCAATGAACTGCCTTCTAATTACCAAAAAACAATGGCAATGCCATTCATGTCTGCTATTTCTGAACAATAGGGATCCCAGAAAAGCTTTTACAACCATTTGTGTTATGACTGCACACACGGTATGTAAATAATTTCAATGAGAAGTCCAAATTTTTAAAAAAGTTAAAGATTTTTTTTAATATGATCGCATCTGACAGTGAAATAGAGGCATGGAATATACCAAAATGGGCCTAGATCAATACCTTGGGTTGTTTACTAAAAAAAAAAACAAGGTTCTATTTCTATTTAAATTAAGTGATAGCAAAAATGATAAAAATTCTCCTGTGCTTTGGGCAATGTTTCTCTAAAATTCCTCGTCCTTAAGGGGTTAAAGTGTTTCCTGTTTGGCTTCTCTATGGATTATGGAACAAATCGTTTACACAAAAACATAAGGGGTTTAACCCCTTGGGTGCTAACGAAGGCTCAGAGCCGTCGCTAGCACTCACCTACTTTGAGAGCGATCTGGGGCTCCCATTAACTCCCACCCCGGTGATCGGACCTGTATAGTGACAGGCATCGCCGGGGCTTCCCGTTATGCGCAGAGACATCACACACAATGACGTGATGACGCCACCACGCAACTTAAAGGTAATCACCTAACCTTCCAATGGTATAAGTCTTGGGGATCTGGGTGGGGGGGAAGTATTTTTTTTTTTTTAAATAATAAAAAAAAACAAAAAAAACTTAAATCCAGCTTAGCACTCAAAGGGTTAATGTCAATTTAACAAGTTGTTTTTTCATATGCATGAAAGAAATTAATTAAAGGGACACTAAACACAATTTTTTTCTTTAAAGGGACACTGAACCCAATTTTTTTCTATCGTGATTCATGCAATTTTAAGCAACTTTCTAATTTACTCCTATTATCAAATTCTTTTCATTCTCTTGGTATCTTTATTTGAAATGCAAGAATGTAAGTTTAGATACCAGCCCATTTTTGGTGAACACACTGTGTTGTTCTTGCTGATTGGTGGGTAAATTCACCTACCAATAAACAAGTGCTTTCCATGGTTCTGAACAAAAAAAAATAGCCTAGATGCCTTCTTTTTCAAATAAAGAAAGCAAGAGAATGAAGAAAAATTGATAATAGGAGTAAAATAGAAAGTTGTTTAAAATTGCATGCTCTATCTGAATCACGAAAGAAAAAAAATTGGGTTCAGTGTATGATTCAGATAGAGCATGCAATTTTAAGCAACTTTCTAATTTACTCCTATTATCAATTTTTCTTTGTTCTCTTGCTATCTTTATTTAAAAAGCAGGAATGTGATGCATAGGAGCCGGACCATTTTTGGTTGAGAATCTGGCTTATGTTTGCTTATTGGTGGGTAAATGTAAGCCTCCAATAAGCAAGCGCTATCCATGGTGCTGAACCTAAAATAGGATGGCTGCTAAGATTTACATTCATGATTTTCAAATAAAGATAACAAGAGAACGAAAAAATATTGATCATAGGAGTAAATTAGAAAGTAACTTAAAATTGCATGCTCTATGTGAATCATGGAAGAAAAAATTGGGGTTTGGTGTCCCTTTAAGTTTAATGTCTCTTTGAATCTATAATATATCTATTGTTAGACTACTTCAAAAGCAATATTTCTATACTGTAAAATCGATTCAGATGTATCACTTATTTAACACATACAGAAGGTGACAGTATGAATAGTTGACATTAAATGACACACACCAGTTCTGTTGGATATTTCCCCATCTGAACAGGGCACACAGTCATAACAACAAATGGGCTTTAATTGCTGAATTGCTTTCCTGTATCCGGGAGGACAGCTCTCACTGCAAACAGAGCGAGGGGTCTGATGAAGACAACACAGAAACAAAACAGTATTAAATCAATATAAATAATGGGGTTTTTTATATCACATTAACTTATTTTTTTATAAACTTAACCAAAGCACTTCACATGACTTGTTCAAAGGGACACTATACTGTAAAATTGTTTTTTTTTCCTTAATGTGTTTCTAATGGCCTAGTATAACAGCTGCATAGTATTAAATGGGTGTAAAATTATTCTTTTAGTTTGATTTTTGCATTTGAAAAAGTAGTTTTTCCTCATTGAAACCTTAACCTATTGACCTCAAGGTCATGCCCATTTAAATGGACATTCCAGATCAAATTTAAAATCGATAAATTACATATTTGAATAGAAACATATTTGCAATGTACATGTATTGGCAAGCATGCTTCTAGTAAAAACAATCACTGTTTTAGTGTTAACATTTTTCCATGCACATGTATGTGAAGCATAGCTAGATATTCTCAGCACACCAGCATTTTAAATACTGCAGCTGCTCATTTTTTTACTTATTTTTTTATTATTTACTTATTTTATTTTTTACTTAGTGGGGTTAGTTTAGAGGTTTTAAAGGTTTTTGTTTAGAGTAGGGTAGTTTAGAGGAGGTTTAGTTGTTGGTGTAGTTCTAGTTTGTGTTTTGAGGTTGCGGTTTAGGTTTTCATCTCCTAACCACCCCCCATACCTTGACGGTTGATTAGGTGATTATTGATGGTTATCATTTATTAGGCCTTAATCAACTAACCACCCCCAAACCTGTATGAGGGTTGATTAGGTGATTAGGTTTGGACAGCTTAGGGGTTAATAGTGCATTTATCTACAATTGTTAAAATATTATGTATTGTTATGTATGATGCATATTCTTTAAACTATTTTATATAAATTAATAAAAAAAATCTTGTGTTTTTTTATTTTAAATATAAATATATATTTTAAAATTTATTTTCATGTTACAAAAGGCATTTGTGCTACAATTATTTTATTACATAAGAGGCATTCAATTATGTGATACTATAATTGTAATGCAACTGTCTTTTATAACCTAAATATCTATTTTAAAAATATTTTATTATTTACACTAATAAAGGCATCAAGCAAGAATATTCATTATACATGACCATGCATTTTATTTTTAAAGAATGTAGATATAATTTAGTCAAGCTTTGCATTGGTATTCAATATTTAAACAGTTATGCATGTATATTGCAAAATGGTTTAAGTATTGTATATAAATTAAAATGTATTTCTGTAAGCTTTTTGTGTTTATTAGTGATAACATAGATATATATTTTAATATATATATATATTGATGTTATAGTAGTCATTATCATTACATTATAAATTTACATAACAGGCATGCAGTTATGTAGACCAATAATGATAATTATACTTTATTTAATTAGAAAAAATAAAACAAGCAACATTAATTACATTTTAATTTTCATGCACAAATTTAAACATTATGCATTATACTGTATGGGTTGCCAGGAATCAGACTGAGACAAGAAGTGCAAAAATAATCACACCTTTATTAATAGCAAAAAATAATAAAAAGTCCACAAGTCAAATAACAAGCCAGGAATCAAAACCAGAACTGGTAGTCAGACGAGCCGAGTCAGGAGCCAAAGCGAATAGTCAGACGAGCCGGAATCAGGAACAAGAAGAACAGCAGAGTCAGGAACAAGCCAGGGATCAGGAACAAGGAGGGACGTCAGACAGCCAGGTAATACACAGGAGCTCTCACAAACAGGTCTGAGACAACGCAAGGGCAAAGCATACTGAACAGAGACCCTTTAAATAATAAGTGATGACATAACAGTTCTGAGACTTCATCCTCTCTCACACGGATGATGTACACCAGTCTGGCCATAAAAGGAAGTGCAGGAAATGAGCAGCATCACACAGTATGCACCAGAGTCAGGAAGAGAGGTTAGTAAAATGGCTGCAAGCAGCACATGGCAAACAGATCAGGGAAAAAACCCTGACAGTACCCTCCCCTCAATGACCCCTCCCCCGTGGAAGACCAAAAGGCTTATTGGGGAAACTGTATTTTGTAAAGGATAAGACTCTCAAGTGCTTCAAGTTAATACCCCATAAGGAAAGATTTACAATGCAAAAAACAGTTTGAAATATCAAAATGTATTTATCTATATAACAATGAAAATAAAAATAAAAAACATAAAATATATTTCTTTAAAACATAGAAATACTGTTTAGAGTTGGTTGGCCAACCTTATAAAATTTATATCATGTAAAAAAACATGATAAAAAACAATCATACAATGAATTTAGTTGTAGTCTGCATTAAATTCTAAACTGAAGCTATACTGTGCCTTAGATATCAGCTTTGAAATAAGAGCTACAAGCGTTTTATATATAAGCTGCACAAAGTAATTGATCAAAATTCTTTCTATGTATTTAAATAGATTAAGACAACGTCGTACTTGATGTATCAATTGATCTCGGGATTGCTATAATTGTAACAACTTACTTAATATGCACAATTTCCTACTTAAAGTGCACAATTTCTTGCTTATTATATACAATTCCTGCGTGATTTTTTTTTTATATGCTTTGTCTGTTGAATGATTCAAATTGTATATGAACACTGAATGTCTCAATACTGGTGCTTGCTTTTTTCTGAAAAAACGTTCATACGTTCTCTGAAATCACAGCGCTTTGGATGTCGTTAACACAGTTTTTTTAGAGGTGGTTAGTGTTGCAAGTGTACTTGTAAGTGTTGACTGACCTTATTTCCTTTTGTCTTCAGACAGCTTTTGTTTCTGTCCTCCTAGAGAAGATCTCTGGTCCTGGAGCTTTCTACCAGCGGTGAGCCCAGATCACGCCGCTGCTTCTGCAGCTGTTTCAAAATCATGCACCTTTCCCTCAGGCTTCCCGTGATTGGTCCTCGATGGGCATCTGCTCAGCTCTCCCCACTGATAATGATTTTTACAGCTCTACCGGTCAATCTTGATACACTTAGTTGAAAGCTGACCCGGTTAGAGATTATATACTCCTGCAAGTGGGTTTCTTGATGTTTAGATGCATGAATAAGATCTTTAGTTATAATAATCCACTCTCCTGTGGACTTCCGATAAAATGTAGTAAAAAGAGGATTAGCAACGCGTTTCAGCTGAGTACCTCAGCCTTTTTCAAGCATATCCTCTATGTAGCTGACAGTCCTTATATACCATTTCCTGTGTTTTGATTGGTGGTTACTCAATTGTCCATAAGTAACTTACTTTGCGGCTTGATGCTGCTTACTTATCCTATTGTTACAAAGGCATTGTGATTTATATATGTACAAGCCTTTTATTTGAAAATCAAACCAATTTCATAAGCATATGTTTGGCGAAAATTGTCGAGAGAGGGCATCAGCCCTAACATTCTTACTACCAGGCAGGTAGGAGACCACATAATTAAACCGAGACAAAAATAGCACCCATCTGGCCTGTCGGGGCGACAAACGTTTTGCTTCAGATAGATAAGTTAAATTCTTGTGGTCAGTAAGAATGAGCACTGGCACGCTAGTACCCTTGAGAAGATGCCTCCAATCCTTGAGTGCCAAATTTATGGCCAGTAATTACCTGTCGCCAATTTCATAAATGCATTCCGCTGGAGACAATTTCTTAGAGAAGAAACCACATGGATGCAAGGAACCGTCAGGCGTAGGACATTGAGACAAGAGGGCACCTACTCCAGTCTCAGACGCATCGACCTCAAGAACGAAAGGCAGGACAGGGTTAGGATGAGCCAGAACTGGAGCGGCAGCAAAGGCAGTCTTAAGACTATCAATGGCATTAATGGCAGTAGGTGACCAATGGAGTGGATCATTCTCCTTACAGGTCATGTCTGTGATAGGTTTGACCAAGGAAGAAAAGTTTTTAATAAACTTTCTATAGTAATTGGCGAACCCCTAAAAATGTTTAATAGACCGAAGACCAACTGGGCATGGCCACTGCAACGGAGATAACATAACCTAGCAAGGTTACTTGAGTCTGATGGGACTCACATTTCTCAAGTTTACAAAACAGGTCGTTCTCAGGTAGTCTCTGAAGAACCCGTGTAACATCAGAACGATGAGCCTCAAGTGTGGGTGAGTGTATGAGGATGTCGTCTAAGTACACCACAACACACTGTTGCAACATATCTCATAGGACATCATTAATAAATTGCTGGAAAACAGCAGGAGCATTACATAAGCCAAAGGGCATTACAAGATACTCATAATGCCCACTCCTGGTGTTAAATGCTGTTTTCCATTTGTGGCCCTCCTTGTTCCTAACGAGATTGTATGCTCCTCTTAAATCAAGTTTAGTAAAGACCGTAGCTCCCTTGAGGCAGTCAAAGAGTTCCGTAATGAGCGGAATAGGGTAAGCATTCTTAATAGTAAGACGATTAAGACCCCTATAATTGATGCATGGTCTAAACTCGCCACCCTTTTTCTTCAAAAAGAAGAAGCCAGCCCCTGCAGGAGAGCAGGATTTGTGGATGATCCCCGCAACAGAGCATCGGCAACATACTCCTCCATAGCACAATTCTCCACAACAGACAGAGGGTAAACCCGGCCCGAGGAGGAATGGCTCCGGGTTGCAGGTCTATGGCACAATCATAAGACCAGTGAGGAGGCAACGTACCAGCATGCACCTTGTCAAAAACGTCTAGGAATTCTCAGTACTCCTCTGGCAATTGAAATACCGAGGACGTGCACAAGACTTTAACTTGTTTCCGAAGACAAATGGAAATACATTGCAGAGACCACGAAAAAATTTCGGACCTGGGCCAGTCGAGACTGGGATTGTGCTTTTGGAGCCAGGGATAACCCAGAATAACTGGAAAATGCAGAGAGTTTATCACCTGGAACTGGAGGGTTTCAAAATGGAGAACCCCAACAGCCATGGTTAACGGAGCAGTTTCGTGAGTAACAAGTGTGGGCTGAAGGGGCCTGCCATCAATGGCCTCAATAGCAAGTGGAATGGACCGAGGCAAAACAGGAATGGAGTGCTTTGATACAAAAGCACTGTCAATGAAATAGCCCACTGCACTGGAGTCAACAAGAGCCTGGGTGACTATGGAGGAGTCCACCCAGGAAAGGACAACTGTGACCAAAGGTTTCTCTTTTAGCGGTTCCAGGGACGAGGATAAACCCCCCAAGTTCTGCCCCCAACAGGACCTTAGGTGTGAGCGTTTCCCTGCCGTGTAGGATAAGACTTCAAAAGGTGGCCCTGTAACCCGCAATAGAGGCAGAGCCCCTCCCTCCTCCTAAAGGCCCTCTCTGCTGTGAAGAGACACATGAATCCCAACTGCATCGGCTCAACAGTACCTTTTGACTCGGGACCAGGAGGCATGGGAGGAGAGGGAGGCATGGGTGGGAACGAACACGTAGGAGACAATGGAACAGGAGGCTTCCACAAGCACTCCTTGAAAGAGGGCCTCTCACTTAGTCTGATGTCAATTAGGATAAAAAAAGACACCAATACCTTGAGATCTTCTGGTAAATCTATGGCAGCAACTTCGTCCTTAATCGCATCAGAGAGCCCATGAAAAAAGGTGTCAACAAGGGCTTCATTGTTCCAACCTACCTCTGCGGAAAGTGTATGGAACTCAATGGCATACTGAGCAAAAGATCATGTACCTTGCTGAATGGACATAAGTCGTTTAGCAGCAGAGGAGGAGCGAGCCAGAACATCAAATACCCTTTGAAAGGAGGCCACAAATTCAGGATAATTTGAAATCACAGGTATATTAGTCTCCCAGAAGGGATTAGCCCAGGCAAGAGCTGTCTCAGAGAGTAACAAGATAAGAAATCCCACCTTAGCTCTGTCAGAGGGAAACGCCTGAGGTAACATCTCAGAGTAAATGCTCACCTTGTTCAAAAACCCTCTGCACTGATTAGGATCACATCCATATCGCTGAGGTAGAGGTGCAGAACTGGACATGCTCCTGGTAGGACTAGGTGCAGCAGCGGAAACAGGAGCAGCCATAACTTGCGGGACACTTTGGTCCAAATGTGCAGTGCGAGTCAGCAGGGTTTGAAGGGATAGTGCAAATTGATCCAAACGGTGATCCTGTTCATCCATCCTGGAAATTAGGGAAGGTAAAAGTAGATTATTAGCACCATCAGGATTCATGGCCTTTGCATAATGTCAGGGTGCCAGGAATCAGACTGAGACAAGAAGTGCAAAAATAATCACACCTTTATTTATAGCAAAAAATAATTTAAAAAGTCCACAAGTCAAATAACAAGCCAGAAATCAAAACCAGAACTGGTAGTCAGACGAGCTGAGTCAGGAGCCAAAGCGAATAGTCATAGTCAGACGAGTCAAAATCAGGAACAAGGAGAACAGCAGAGTCAGGAACAAGCCAGGGATCAGGAACCAAGAGGGACGTCAGACAGCCAGGTAATACACAAGAGCTCTCACAAACAGGTCTGAGACAACGCAAGGGCAAAGCATACTGAACAGAGGCCCTTTAAATTATAAGTGATGACATCACAATTCTGAGACTGCATCCTGTCTCACACGGATGATGTACACCAGTCTGGCCAAAAAAGGAAGTGCAGGAAATAAACAGCATCACACAGTATGCAGTCAGGAAGATAGGTGAGTAAAATGGCTGCCAGCAGCACATGGCAAACAGATCAGGGAAAAAAACCCTGACATATACATAGCAATGCATCATTTAAAGATTGAATATTTACAGTATGCATATGGATTTAGCTTCTACAGTTAGTTTTAGATTATTGCAGATTAGGGGTCAATTTTTAAATAATATGCAGTCCTGTACAATGCATATTGTTTAATTTATTGTAGATATCTTTAAATGAATTTAATCTTGGTTAACATTATTTTAAACATAAACATTTATTTTCAAATATATTTATGTTTGAAATAATAGCAAGCAAATATTAAATCCCTTTGTAGATATCTCCAATATTTTAAATAATCAACATTGTACATGACAATGCATACCTTGTCATGTAGATGAGGTAAACACCTGTCATGTCACTATCCTTATTTGTTGCTATTACTGTTATTCCCTAATTCCCCTTTAATTGTGGGATGGACCTTGATGAACTTCCTGTATAAATCACTGCTAATTCACATACACATTGCTTGGCATTTATTCCTGATAACCTTTAAAGGAGTTCCTAAGCCTAATTCGTCCTGATTCTGAAATCTTTGCCTGGCTTGATCTAGCTGCTTGCTAATCCTGCAGTCACTATCCTAACTGTCTCAGTTCCAAGATCAACTTATCTGCTGACCGCAGGTTCTAAACGATCTATCCGATATCAGCTGTTTTTGTGCTCAAGCTGCATACGACGGATCCAACATCAGCTGTTCCTCTGCTGAAAGAGCATGCAGCGGTGACGTCACATGCTGAAGTTTTCACAGCCCTCCGCTGCCTGTCAGTTCTGCAACCACCCAACATTCTGAAGAGCTCGTATTCTCCAGTCACAGTAAGCAGAGTTCCTTTACACTTTAATAACAATCTCATTGTATTTCTCAAGTCTCATCGAATAATGCTTAACCTATGATTCAACACACTGAAATCTACATATTCTCTTTTACAATCTAATCACCTTTACCATGCAATAACAGTATTTCCTGTCTCTGTCGTATATTCTTTTATGTGCACATTACTTTATCCAAGATCTAATTAGCTCTTACTTGGTTAACCATTGTGTCACACTGCTGAAGTTTTTAGTGTACTAACACATCTGTCAGACATAGGCCTAGATTTGGAGTTTGGCGGTAAAAGGGCTGTTAACGCTCCGCTGGCTTTTTTCTGGCCGCACCATAAATTTAACTCTGGTATCGAGAGTTCAAACAAATGCTGCGTTAGGCTCCAAAAAAGGAGCGTAGAGCATTTTTACCGCAAATGCAACTCTCGATACCAGAGTTGCTTACGGACGCGGCCGGCCTCAAAAACGTGCTCGTGCACGATTCTCCCATAGGAAACAATAGGGCTGTTTGAGCTGAAAAAAAACCTAACACCTGCAAAAAAGCAGCGTTCAGCTCCTAACGCAGCCCCATTGTTTGCTATGGGGAAACACTTCCTACGTCTGCACCTAACACTCTAACATGTACCCCGAGTCTAAACACCCCTAGCCTTACACTTATTAACCCCTAATCTGCCGCCCCCGCTATCGCTGACCCCTGCATATTTTTTTTAACCCCTAATCTGCCGCTCCGTAAACCGCCGCAACCTACGTTATCCCTATGTACCCCTAATCTGCTGCCCTAACATCGCCGACCCCTATGTTATATTTATTAACCCCTAATCTGCCCCCCACAACGTCGCCGACACCTACCTACACTTATTAACCCCTAATCTGCCGAGCGGACCTGAGCGCTACTATAATAAAGTTATTAACCCCTAATCCGCCTCACTAACCCTATCATAAATAGTATTAACCCCTAATCTGCCCTCCCTAACATCGCCGACACCTAACTTCAATTATTAACCCCTAATCTGACGACCGGAGCTCACCGCTATTCTAATAAATGTATTAACCCCTAAAGCTAAGTCTAACCCTAACACTAACACCCCCCTAACTTAAATATAATTTACATCTAACGAAATAAATTAACTCTTATTAAATAAATTATTCCTATTTAAAGCTAAATACTTACCTGTAAAATAAATCCTAATATAGCTACAATATAAATTATAATTATATTATAGCTATTTTAGGATTTATATTTATTTTACAGGCAACTTTGTATTTATTTTAACCAGGTACAATACCTATTAAATAGTTAAGAACTATTTAATAGCTACCTAGTTAAAATAATAACAAATTTACCTGTAAAATAAATCCTTACCTAAGATATAATTAAACTTAACACTACCCTATCAATAAAATAATTAAATAAACTACCTACAATTACCTACAATTAACCTAACACTACATTATCAATAAATTAATTAAACACAATTGCTACAAATAAATACAATTAAATAAACTATCTAAAGTACAAAAAATAAAAAAGAACTAAGTTACAAAAAATAAAAAAATATTTACAAACATAAGAAAAATATTACAACAATTTTAAACTAATTACACCTACTCTAAGCCCCCTAATAAAATAACAAAGCCCCCCAAAATAAAAAATTCCCTACCCTATTCTAAATTAAAAAAGTTACAAGCTCTTTTACCTTACCAGCCCTGAACAGGGCCCTTTGCGGGGCATGCCCCAAGAAGTTCAGCTCTTTTGCCTGTAAAAGAATAAATACAATACCCCCCCCCCCAACATTACAACCCACCACCCACATACCCCTAATCTAACCCAAACCCCCCTTAAATAAACCTAACACTAAGCCCCTGAAGATCTTCCTACCTTGTCTTCACCATCCAGGTATCACCGATCCGTCCTGGCTCCAACATCTTCATCCAACCCAAGCGGGGGTTGGTGATCCATAATCCGGTGCTGAAGAGGTCCAGAAGAGGCTCCAAAGTCTTCCTCCTATCCGGCAAGAAGAGGACATCCGGACCGGCAAACATCTTCTCCAAGCGGCATCTTCGATCTTCTTCCATCCGGAGCGAAGCGGCAGGATACTGAAGACCTCCAGCGCGGAACATCCATCCGGACCGACGACTGAACGACGAATGACTGTTCCTTTAAGGGACGTCATCCAAGATGGCGTCCCTCGAATTCCGATTGGCTGATAGGATTCTATCAGCCAATCGGAATTAAGGTAGGAATTTTCTGATTGGCTGATGGAATCAGCCAATCAGAATCAAGTTCAATCCGATTGGCTGATCCAATCAGCCAATCAGATTGAGCTCGCATTCTATTGGCTGATCGGAACAGCCAATAGAATGCGAGCTCAATCTGATTGGCTGATTGGATCAGCCAATCGGATTGAACTTGATTCTGATTGGCTGATTCCATCAGCCAATCAGAAAATTCCTACCTTAATTCCGATTGGCTGATAGAATCCTATCAGCCAATCGGAATTCGAGGGACGCCATCTTGGATGACGTCCCTTAAAGGAACAGTCATTCGTCGTTCAGTCGTCGGTCCGGATGGATGTTCCGCGCTGGAGGTCTTCAGGATCCTGCCGCTTCGCTCCGGATGGAAGAAGATCGAAGATGCCGCTTGGAGAAGATGTTTGCCGGTCCGGATGTCCTCTTCTTGCCGGATAGGAGGAAGACTTTGGAGCCTCTTCTGGACCTCTTCAGCACCGGATTATGGATCGCCAACCCCCGCTTGGGTTGGATGAAGATGTTGGAGCCAGGACGGATCGGTGATACCTGGATGGTGAAGACAAGGTAGGAAGATCTTCAGGGGCTTAGTGTTAGGTTTATTTAAGGGGGGTTTGGGTTAGATTAGGGGTATGTGGGTGGTGGGTTGTAATGTTGGGGGGGGGGGTATTGTATTTATTCTTTTACAGGCAAAAGAGCTGAAATTATTGGGGCATGCCCCGCAAAAGGCCCTGTTCAGGGCTGGTAAGGTAAAAGAGCTTGTAACTTTTTTAATTTAGAATAGGGTAGGGAATTTTTTATTTTGGGGGGCTTTGTTATTTTATTAGGGGGCTTAGAGTAGGTGTAATTAGTTTAAAATTGTTGTAATATTTTTCTTATGTTTGTAAATATTTTTTTATTTTTTGTAACTTAGTTCTTTTTTATTTTTTGTACTTTAGATAGTTTATTTAATTGTATTTATTTGTAGCAATTGTGTTTAATTAATTTATTGATAGTGTAGTGTTAGGTTAATTGTAGGTAATTGTAGGTAGTTTATTTAATTATTTTATTGATAGGGTAGTGTTAAGTTTAATTATATCTTAGGTTAGGATTTATTTTACAGGTAAATTTGTTATTATTTTAACTAGGTAGCTATTAAATAGTTCTTAACTATTTAATAGCTATTGAACCTGGTTAAAATAAATACAAAGTTGCCTGTAAAATAAATATTAATCCTAAAATAGCTATAATATAATTATAATTTATATTGTAGCTATATTAGGATTTATTTTACAGGTAAGTATTTAGCTTTAAATAGGAATAATTTATTTAATAAGAGTTAATTTATTTCGTTAGATGTAAATTATATTTAAGTTAGGGGGGTGTTAGTGTTAGGGTTAGACTTAGCTTTAGGGGTTAATACATTTATTAGAATAGCGGTGAGCTCCGGTCGTCAGATTAGGGGTTAATAATTGAAGTTAGGTGTCGGCGATGTTAGGGAGGGCAGATTAGGGGTTAATACTATTTATGATAGGGTTAGTGAGGCGGATTAGGGGTTAATAACTTTATTATAGTAGCGCTCAGGTCCGCTCGGCAGATTAGGGGTTAATAAGTGTAGGCAGGTGTCGGCGACGTTGGGGGGGGCAGATTAGGGGTTAATAAATATAATATAGGGGTCGGCGGTGTTAGGGGTAGCAGATTAGGGGTACATAGGGATAACGTAGGTGGCGGCGCTTTGCGGTCGGAAGATTAGGGGTTAATTATTTTAAGTAGCTGGCGGCGATGTTGTGGGGGGCAGGTTAGGGGTTAATAAATGTAATATAGGGGTCGGCGGGGTTAGGGGCAGCAGATTAGGGGTACATAAGTATAACGTAGGTGGCGGTCGGCAGATTAGGGGTTAAAAATTTTAATCGAGTGGCGGCGATGTGGGGGGAGCTCGGTTTAGGGGTACATAGGTAGTTTATGGGTGTTAGTGTACTTTAGGGTACAGTAGTTAAGAGCTTTATGAACCGGCGTTAGCCAGAAAGCTCTTAACTCCTGCTATTTTCAGGCGGCTGGAGTTTTGTCGTTAGAGCTCTAACGCTCACTTCAGAAACGACTCTAAATACCGGAGTTAGGAAGATCCCATTGAAAAGATAGGATACGCAATTGACGTAAGGGGATCTGCGGTATGGAAAAGTCGCGGCTGAAAAGTGAGCGTTAGACCCTTTAATCACTGACTCCAAATACCAGCGGGCGGCCAAAACCAGCGTTAGGAGCCTCTAACGCTGGTTTTCACGGCTACCGCCGAACTCCAAATCTAGGCCATAGTGTGTAACATAAAATCTAACCAGATAATTAATTCGCTCCCTGATATCTGGAAGTTGATAATACTCATGGGAGTAATTAATGTCATCCTCCAGTCTTCACACTGCTGCAAAACAATGATTTAGGGTTACTCAGCAGTTGAGGTTCATTAATATACTATATCCTTATTTTACAGATTTGTTGTTCCTTACAACATCAGAGAATGTGGGACACTTCAAATCTGGTACCCCATTCCACCCAGAAGGTAGCACCCCCTAACAAGTTGTATCCCTATTTGCCTCATCAAATTGCAGACAACAAGCTAAAAGACTTACTTGATCCCTTGCCCCCATTTTTGATTGTCAACCCTTGTAAATAGTAGCAGAGAGGAGCTCAATTCCAGAACACCACTAAGTTCCAAGAGGCCGGATAGGCCAAGGAGGTTTTGCCGGTCCTCCAGTGGTTGGCCTCTGGTGTTTTAGTGCATCTCTGTGACACATTATTTAAACATTGATGTTAACTTTAGCGACATAGCTTTACAGTTATAATAAGGAGGTTTATTACTTATAGTATAGGTTAATATAGTTAGCTCGGAGTTACAGGGGAGAGTTGTTTAGACATGATGTCAGTGTAGGTGGTATTAGGGACCTAGCTGTGCATTCTAGTGGGGTGTGGGGGGTGTAGGTTAGGCATGACGTAGGTGTAGGCGGTCAGGGGGAGTTAGCTCGGTGGGGCAGGGGGAGTGTAGGTTTGCCAGGATGTAGGTGTAACTGGTCAGTGGGAGATAACGAGGCATAGCAGAGGGAGTGTAGGTTAGACATGAAATAGTTATTGCATTCAGGGGTATTTAGCGATGGGTGCTAGTGGGAGTATCCTGCACTTTGCTTTGGACACATAAACACAAGATCAATATTTTCAAAGCAGCAAAGAGGATAGTGGCCATATTTGTCTCGCCAGCTATCAGCTGCTGAGACAACATTGCCTGAGCTAATTAGAGTAGGTGTTGTAAAACTTAGGTCCCCATGGCAATATTTGAAATGTGTGTGCAAGTGTGTTAAAGTGTGCGCGAGAGGCACCAAGCTACTCCAACCCTAAAGTCCCTCAAATTAGGGAAAAAAGATATGTGAAAGAATGAAAAAAAGGAGAAGCGCTAATAAAAGCTAAAGGTGCTAAATTGAGAACAGATTAAAATAATTGCTATGCAAACGAATTGAGATAAAATAAGATAAATTTACTTGCTTTGCAAATATAATTAAAACAATCATAGAAGTACATGTCCTGCAAAAAAATGAAAAAATGAAAAAACATAGAAAATTTAAGAATCGGACGTCTCCGATGTATAAAAAACACAGAATTAAAATAAATACTACTGTTGCCAATATAAACCTTGTCTCAGTATTACGTAGAAGAAGTCGGCATCAAAACTAAAGTCCTCAGATGATTTCAAAAGAGAACTGAAGCCGGGTAAATGCAAACCCGTTTTTACCTTTAGGTGTACCGTCCGTGTATTAAGAATCACCTCCGTGAGGCGTAAGCGTATCCCGTGACGTCACTGATCGGGAGGCGTCGTCTCTGTAGGGAAATCCTATTGGTCAGGATAACTTGACAGATGAACTATAGCGGCCGCTATATTGTAGATGGTGAACCCCGCTCTTAGTGCAGGATCGCACGCAGGGTCACAGTATATCCAGATTTCTTTTGTAGATCTTATAGTGAACGGACTTGATGTGAATGATGTGTGACTTGAAACCTGCTTTAACTTAAGCACATGGCCCTTCACAATGTAGTCCTCGTGTTCTCCGTGGGTAGCTGAAAAATCTTTCACTCCAATAAAGAATTAAAGTCCTTATAGACAATATATGAAGTGTAAGGCAGCTGTAACTTTCATCAACGCGTTTCTCCCTCTTACAGGGCTTTCTCAAGATGAATTAGCTCCAGTTACAGCCTCCTTTTAAACAGTTCAGACTCATACCTATTGGTCAGGTGAGATTACTTTATCTGACAGGTGTGCTCATTACAATTGATCTATTGGCAACAGTACTGGCAACTTGGGAAAAAAGAAAATATATATAAAAAGAGACAAAACACTTTATAGAATTAGATTTGAGAATATATCTAGAAATGCTTAAATTTACATGCATTTGTATATTAGCAGCAATTTGCAATCAAATAAAAATAAAGGTATAACTCCAATTTAAAAAAGCTTTCCAAGAACAGTATTATTGTTCCTGAAAGGTAGGTTTAAGAGAGCAACAAAACATCCTCACTTAAGAGGTCAAAAATGTGACTAGGTACTAGAAGTGATTATTTATTAATGTGCATAAAGAAAACAAGTAAAAAGAATATATTTATATATACTGCGAATTAATATAGAGAAGATATATAACTGCAGTTTTCTGCCAATATGAAAAATTATATATGTGCTTACAACGAAACAGATAGACTAATCTAGTTTATAGATGGTGAACAATATTAAGTTATGAAAATGTAACAGAAGTCTTGTGACTTATAGAAGTGTATACATATATACCCCATAATACAGAGGTATCCAAATTATCATGTGACTAATTTTAGACATTTAACTTTAAAATACTGAGAATCAAAAATTTGGTGAAAATTAGAAAATAAATAAAAATAAGAAATAGATTAGTACAAAGTCATACTTAAGCCAAAATTAATCTAAAACAAAGGGTGAGATGTCGAGTTGAGAGTTCAAACCAGCTGGATATAAAGTGTCATATTTATATATGTATTCAGCTTCTTTTATACATAGTAGCTTATCTATATTGCCTCCTCTCCAGTGGCACTTAATATGCTGTATTCCCCAGAAAGTTAAATCCTTTGTCTGCCCTTTGTGTACTTCTTTGAAATGCTTGTAGAGTCTAGTATCTTCTCACAGTATCTTAGTCACATGATAATTTGGATACCTCTGTATTATGGGGTATATATGTATACACTTCTATAAGTCACAAGACTTCTGTTACATTTTCATAACTTAATATTGTTCACCATCTATAAACTAGATTAGTCATATTGGCAGAAAACTGCAGTTATATATCTTCTCTATATTAATTCGCAGTATATATAAATATATTCTTTTTACTTGTTTTCTTTATGCACATTAATAAATAATCACTTCTAGTACCTAGTCACATTTTTGACCTCTTAAGTGAGGATGTTTTGTCGCTCTCTTAAACCTACCTTTCAGGAACAATAATACTGTTCTTGGAAAGCTTTTTTAAATTGGAGTTATACCTTTATTTTTATTTGATTGCAAATTGCTGCTAATATACAAATGCATGTAAATTTAAGCATTTCTAGATATATTCTCAAATCTAATTCTATAAAGTGTTTTGTCTCTTATTATATATATTTTCTTTTTTCCCAAGTTGCCAGTACTGTTGCCAATAGATCAATTGTAATGAGCACACCTGTCAGATAAAGTAATCTCACCTGACCAATAGGTATGAGTCTGAACTGTTTAAAAGGAGGCTGTAACTGGAGCTAATTCATCTTGAGAAAGCCCTGTAAGAGGGAGAAACGCGTTGATGAAAGTTACAGCTGCCTTACACTTCATATATTGTCTATAAGGACTTTAATTCTTTATTGGAGTGAAAGATTTTTCAGCTACCCACGGAGAACACGAGGACTACATTGTGAAGGGCCATGTGCTTAAGTTAAAGCCGGTTTCAAGTCACACATCAAAGTCCGTTCACTATAAGATCTACAAAAGAAATCTGGATATACTGTGACCCTGCGTGCGATCCTGCACTAAGAGCGGGATACCATCTACAATATAGCGGGCCGCTATAGTTCATCTGTCAAGTTATCCTGACCAATAGGATTTCCCTAAAGAGACGACGCCTCCCGATCAGTGACGTCACGGGATACGCTTACGCCTCACGGAGGTGATTCTTAATACACGGACGGTACACCTAAAGGTAAAAATGGGTTTGCATTTACCCGGCTTCGGTTCTCTTTTGAAATCATCTGAGGACTTTAGTTTTGATGCCGACTTCTTCTACGTAATACTGAGACAAGGTTTATATTGGCAACAGTAGTATTTATTTTAATTCTGTGTTTTTTATACATCGGAGACGTCCGATTCTTAAATTTTCTATGTTTTTTCATTTTTTCATTTTTTTGCAGGACATGTACTTCTATGATTGTTTGTTTTAATTATATTTGCAAAGCAAGTAAATTTATCTTATTTTATCTCAATTCGTTTGCATAGCAATTATTTTAATCTGTTCTCAATTTAGCACCTTTAGCTTTTATTAGCGCTTCTCCTTTTTTTCAATATTTGAAATGTGCCTACATTAAAATTAGTTTTAGTTTCAGTGAGTGCACTATTTGTGTAAACACACTTCAAGTAGCCCCCCCTCCACAGTAAAATGCCGTCAAGTGGCAATGTTGTCGATATGGGCGGTGACATCATGCTCCCATTCATCGCTACTCACACGGAATCCATCGGACACGTCTCCTGGTACTGGAATTTTAAATTACATGAATAAACATAATAGAGTAATTTCCAATGCAATAAATACTACTTGGCTGGTATAACAACTCATTGGCAAAATATTAAAGGGAGCAAAATACACAGGCAGGTAGCTGAAAGTAATCAACTTCTCATAATTGTAATGAAATGTTTTACATTTAAATAAATATAGTGTACAATAAACACGAAATAAATAAATTGTCCTGAAGTATTATTACCAGTTAAAGGTATAATGTACTAAAATCGTTTCAGTCATATAAAACAACACCTAAATATGATGATACGTTTTTTATTAAGTTGTCATGCTGAATTCATTTTAACAAAGTTACAAACTATGGGCCATATTATGTCACTTGTTGTGCTATATAGCCGTTGCGTAAACACCGCTAAAAATGTGGTTGTACCACAATTTCCATTGCACTACCATTACAAGTCACCATAAAACTTTCTTTTGTCATGCGGTATGGTGCAGTAAGCCGCATACCGCACAAAAAACAAGTTCCGACTTGGCGTGCTCATGCACGTATTCTTCCATATAAATCAATAGAGAAAAAAAACCTAACACCTGCGATTGCGAAATCGCTATCGCATTTTCGCATGCCTATTGAAGTCTATGGAGAAAAGAAAGTTTTACAAAAATCTAACACCCTAACATAAGCCCCTAGTCTAATAACCACTAAACACCTCCCCCCACATCGCCAACACTAAATAAACCTATTAATCCCTAAACCACTGTCCCCCCACATCGTCAACACTAAATAAACCTATTAACCCCTAAACCGTCGCCCCTCCGCACCGCAACTGCCTAAATTAAACTATTAAACCCTAAACCTTTCACCCCCTAACTTTAAATTAAAGTTAAAATATACTAACTACCTTAAAATAACTAGAAACCTACCTGTGAATAATAAAAAACCTATGCTTAAACTAAAAAAAACCTAACATTACAAACAAAAATAACAAAAATCTAACATTACAAAAAAACAAGAAATCTAAAATTACACAAAATAAAAAAAGCTAACATTACAAAAAAAAAACAAACAAAATGATCCTAAATAAAAAAATTCAAATCAGCCAATAGAATTAGAGCTGCTTACATCCTATTGGCTAATATGAGAAAAGTCAAATCAGCCAATAGGATGTTAGCAGCTCTCATAGGAATGCAAGGCTACCCCCATAGAAAAGTGGTACCTTGCATTCAATCCTCAGCGTGCGACGGAAGATCGCATGAAGAGGACCTCCTTATCAACGACTACTCTGCCTCCACTGACTACACTGCCGACTGCTCAGCCTCTGTGCCTCAGCCAACAAGATAGAAGATGGACCCGCAATGGATGAAGATGGAGCCACCTGGATGAAGACCTTTCGCCTCAGGGAAGAAGATGGAACGCCACACTTCAGCAATGGTGAGTACCTATTTTAGAGTTAGTTTTTTTTTATTTTTGGGGTGTTTTTGTTTTTTAGATTAGGGCTTTTTTTATTTTTTATGGGCTTAAAAAGAGCTGAATGCCCTTTTAATGGCAATGCCCATACAAATGCCCTTTTCGGGGCAATGAATAGATTAGATTTTTTTTTAGTTAGGTTTTTTTTTTATTTTGAGGGGTTGTAATGTTAGGGGGTATTTTGTTTATTTTTTTAGCAAAATAGCTGTTAACTTTATGGCAATGCCCTTCAAAGGGCCCTTTTAAGGGCTATTGGTAGTTTATTTATAGATTAGGGTTTTTTTAATTTTGGGATGTTTTGTTTTTTTAACGGGGTATTAGAATAGGAATTTTTTTTAACGGGGTATTAGAATAGGAATTTTTTTTAACGGGGTATTAAAATAGGAATTTTTTTTTTAGATACTTTTATTGGATACTTTTATTTGTTAATGCTGACCGCCCAATGCTGGTTATGTCTAATGATATTTTTCCTATTCTTCATCTTCCTAACCAATCCCCTATGTATCGATCGAGCAGATCCTTGAGTGTCAGGGGCGTACGATCATTGATTGACTGGGCATGCGCATACTCAAGTTACACAGGAAATGTGAAAAGTCCTTTCTTGCATTTTCACGTACGATACTACAACAATGAATCACTATACTAATATAACAGCGATCCAGTGTTTACCATTATGCTGTTAATGCATATGTACAGTTTGAGTAGCTGGTCAGAAACGCTTAACTGAAAAAAGCTTGTGAACAAACAGTAATGGGAGTTACTAGGGGTGTTGTTACCTCTTCCCAGGGGATGAACTTTTAGCCAAGATAACACTCCCACAGCAGGATCGCCTTGATGGGCGGAGAGTTAGGACTTCCATAACGTTCATTTATGGTAATTTCTATATGCTATTACTTCATTTTTAAATAAGTGCTCAGAACATTATAGTCTGACTGACAATATGTGATACGTAAAATACAAACATTTACTGACACTTTAATGTATTTCCAGTGACTTGTTATTACAGCTGCAGGGTATAGAATGTATGTGAAATTACTTTGTTAGGTTTATTTGTGTAAATTAAATTGCTGTTTTTGTGCTTTGAAATGACAGCCTACTGAACTGGGTTGAGCTTGCAGTTAAAATGATATCTCATTATGGGCTAGATTAGTGCCGCGTTAAATACATTTTTTTGCGCTAGCCAAAACATTGCTAGGGTTAGGCTTTTAGTGCTTATCGGGTTCCGCTGTTATTAAAAGTTGAAAAATTATTATTTTTGAGCTAGTGGTAACCCAAAAAGTGCAAAAATCCTAAACTGAGTTTTTGTGTTCATGTGAGTTCCCATGAAAGTCAATGGAGACAAAAAACATGCAAACAAAAATAAACATAACACCCTACCATAAGCCCCGGCCCTAGCCTAATAAACCATAATCTAAGTACCTAAATAAATTATTAATCCCTAAACCATCAGCCCCCCATATTGCAAAATTATAAACATCTAAACCCCCTAACTTAACCCCAATTAAAATACCCCTAAATTAACTAAAAATAAAATCCTTAAATAAAAACCTAATCTTACCTTTTAAAAAAAACTACCATTACTGAAAAAAATAATCCTACCATTACAAAAAATAAAAAATCGTACCATTAAAAAAAAAAACTACCATTACAGAAAATCAAAAACAAAATTACCAAAAAAAAATCCTTTACTAAAAAATAAACTACCACAGCCCTTAAAATAGCCTTTTGTAGGGTATTTCCCTAAACCAATCACCTCTTGCTTAAAAAAACACTAACCCCCTAACACTATCACCCCCCATGTTGTAATTCTGTTTTTATTAAAGCCATTTTTGAGTACATTCTCCCTTTAAAGGGACAGCAAAGTCAAAATTAAACTTTCATGATTCAAACAGATCCTGTTTAATCTAATTTGTTTTGTTCTGTTGATATCGTTTGTTGAAAGCATACCTAGGTAGGCACAGAAGCAGAAGTCCAAAACAGGAAGCTAACGGATGATTAGTGACTGCTTATACATGCTTCTTGTCATTGTCTCGCCCAATGTGTTCATCTTGCTCCCAGTAGTGCTGCTTCTTCAACAAAAGATACCAAAATAATGAAGCAAATTTGATACTAGAAGAAAAATAGAAAGTTGTTTAATATTTACATCCTACATGCATGAAAGAAACATTTTGGCTTTCATGTCCCTTTAAATATGAATTGTAGAATGTTTTATAGATTGTTTTGATATATCAAGGGCAAAATCATAAACAACATTGTATTTATAAGTCAGATTTAGATCAACCCAGCTTCTCATGTTCTTTAGGTTAGAGAGGCAATTTTTTATAAATATACAAAATAAAAAAAAAACATGTAAGTGGTAGTTAACTTGTTTTTGTACCTGATTAAATTTATGATTCCAATTTATGTCATGGCTGTTGATAAGAAATTGCTGTCCAAGAGACTCTGACATGGAAAAACTACCAATCTGCTTTCTCAGAATGGTTCTGTTGGGAGCAATGACCAAGTTTATAATGTCATATTGTGCTAGAGGTCTTCCGTTTTCAAAATAAAACTCCTCTCCAGAGGTTGTATTAAAATGAAGATTATTTAGATAGTGATTTAGCTGTCAACATAATATATAAATGAGAGAATTTATTAAAGTTAAAATAATAGTTTTTCAAGATTAGTTATGCTATAACCTGCATTGTCATCCAACTACATATAGCATAAATCAGTGTTTCTCAAACTTTACATAGAAAGTGCCCTTGAAGGCATACATGTGTTACCTATATACCTACACTTCAAAACATAAATATTTTTATATCAAAATCTTATATGAGAAAAAAATAGAAATTCTTTGTATCACATGATGTCATACACTTGTTTAAGATCTATTAACCAGAAAAAAACTATACAACAGATCCATTTCATAGCAAGGATTTATTGAATGAATAGAATGTTTATTTTTCCTTGATGTCAATGTGTTTATTATACCATAGTATACCATTGTTTAATATATCAGCTTGTTATCTAAATGCCCACTTATGGCAAAAAAGGTATAGAAGTGCAGAAAATGGACAGTATAAAGCAGGAAGAGCAGTAAACATACTGTATATGACTGATGAGTTGGGGTAGAGATGAAGACGAACTGCGATGATACATGAATTAGTAACAGCATTAAGATATACAATAATGGATTCAATAATGAAAAGCTGGAAGCACCCTATATCTATTAAAGGGACATCATACACTAGATTTTTCTTTGTATAAATGCTTTGTAGATGATCCATTTCTATAGCCTATACAGGTTTTTTTTGTTGTTGTTTTTTTTTAAAGTTTAGTTTTGCTTATTTGTAAATAACATTGTGCTAATTTTCAGACTCCTAACCAAGCCCCAAAGTTTTAGGAGAATACTGATGTATACCTACTCCAGCTTGCTTCTGTTTGTGTAAAGAGGCTTTTCATATGGAGAGGAAGGGGGAGGGGGAGTGTCTGCTTTTTTTGCTATTGAAGCACTTGCAGTGGGTGTTCTAGCTAATCTTTTTAACACAGCTAAACTGGAAGCTTCTAAGTAAGTTTTTAAACGGTTTTATACTAGATTTTTATATCAGTATCGGTGCATATTATTCTTTATAGTAGTGTCTATTACATGAAGTTAAATGAAAATTGGTGTATACTTTCCCTTTAAATTATGCTATAAATTATGCTAAATGATTTTTAAATTTGGACAAAATATTTCAAAACTTATGAAAAATCATTTATGTGCCATTAAAAAAATCTTACTCTGAATAAACTAAAATGGATGTACATTAGGCACATTAATATAGTCATTTTCTTCTAGAATGCTGCCCAGTCATTTTCTAATGTTAACAAGATTAATCAAGGGTACACAAAAATCTGTGTTTACTTTTGTTATTTTCTTATCAAAGGGATGTGATAATGGAAAAATTAACGAAAATATCCAGACACAGAATAATATTTTTAAGCAAGATTGACATGTTTTACACTAATGATGCAATTATTGGAGCTTACAAAGAAGCCGATTGTTAAGAAAGAGAATTATTAATAACTTACCTTAGATGCATGGAAATATTCATAAACAGAATGTTGTTTACTTTTCCTGAAGGAAAGCATGTTATGCAATGAATATGCTAATGCATAAACAGCTTTGTAAACGGCATAGGTAACTCTAAATGTGTTGACATCATAACTCAAATCAAATATTTTGAGAGTCTCGTTACCCGTGCAATTACGTGTAAGACCCAATGTACTGCTGTAAAACATGCTATGATTTGCAGGAATACAGCTAAATGTAAGATGCCACATTCTAGCTGTTATAGTATCATCTGGATATGTGTAAGGAGTAACACTATAAAGGAAATCTTTCAAACCAGGAATTTCTCCTTTATGTATTGAAATGAGTAATGAGCCATTAAACACGGTAAGAAATGAAGCAAACGTGTCATCAGTGGAGATGGAAAGAGATGTGGATGTAATCCAGACTTTTGGAGGAAGAGAAAGTATCTGTATTGTATACATCATATCAAAGAAGCTTGATAGATCACAGAAGAGTAGGATGACATTGGTTGTTGACTTTTTAATGACATTAGAAAGAGCAAAAGTATTGATTAAAAAATTGTTAGAGGAAAAACTTTGAAAGAATTCAATGCAGATTCCATTTTGAATCATTTCTGTTTTGAGCTGTTCACTAGCTCTAAGGTTACTTTCATCGTTGGTTGCAATTAACCCAACCCATGTCCAACCAAAGTGCAGGAGAAGTTTTATGATTCCCTTATACTGGGTATTTTCATTGTGTATGGTTCGATAAAATGACGGGAAGAGGGTTCGATCATCTAAAATCTGATCCTGGGCTCCATAACTTATCTAATAAAAAAAATAAAATAGATTAAATAAAAATATATAGAAACATTCCAAAAATCAGTGATGAAACTCTGGTTGATGATATCTGGTTAATGATATCTGAATAAAATAGTGATTTTATGTTTACTACCGTTTGACCATATTTTAAATGTATAAATCTTAGAAAATAAATGTAAAGTATGACTTAAAAAGGCATTAATGTATTTTTTTTAAATATACATAGAAAATATTAGCTATTAAGTACTTTATTGTAAAAATTCAGGGCCAGATTACAAGTGGAGCGCTAAATATCGCTTTAATGAAATTGATATTTGCGCTCCACTGTGTAATACCAGAGTACGCAAATGTGCGCTGGGATTACAAGTTGTCAGCAATGCGAGCACAAGCTCATGTTCACATTGCTGGGAAATATTGCGCTCACAATAGCTTGCTTCCATAGGCTTCTATGGGAGCCTCATTCTCATGCCGTGAGAATATTTTTTACAGAGCGCTAAGAAGCAGAAATACCTTGCTAAACCAAATAAATATATCTATATATTTTTAGAGTCTGCTATGCAATAAGGGTGAAGAATAAAAATGGTGTAGGTAAATAATTATATACAGCTGTATGAAAAAGATTGGGATATAAATAAAAGATATTTTATTGTGTACATATATAATACACTACAAATAACACTGTAAATATAGATTGAAAATCTAAAATAGCTGAAATGTCTGATATATATATTTAAATAAAATATAATTAATCCAAAAGGATTATATACTCATCCCTACTCATTCTACTTAAAAGAATGTCAGCATAAAAGGGAAATCAAGTTTTAAAAAAAAAGATAAAATACCATAAAATACACTCACCTAGATTCAGAGTTTTGTGCTAAACAGGGTACAAAACGAAAGCAACAAAAGTTGTGTTATTTCACCCCCCATAGCGCCGCTGCGGGCGAACATATGCGATGTTCGATCTGCCCCCTATTCGTCATCATTGAGGAAACTTTGACCCTGTATGTCACAGCCTTCAGACACATTTGAGCCAATCAGCAGCAGGCACTCCCTCATAGACCCTCCCAGCTCCTGTGCAGCAGCCATTTAAGATTCATTACGATCTTGCCTCCTTAGTGAGAGGAGGTTTAGTGTTGCTGCTTCTGACATTATAGGGAAATAGATAGCTAGGCTAGTGTATTTAGTGTCCACTACAGTCCTGAAGGACTCATCTAATCTCTGCTGTAAAGACAGCACCCCAAAAAGCCCTTTTTAGGGCTAGAACTTCAGTCGTTTTTTTTTTTTTTTTTTTTTAATATTATTCATAATTTTATTTGCATTTGCCTGGCTTTCAGCCTGTGTGTGAGGCTCACAGCATATACTGTGATTAGTGTCGCCACTGATATCTGCTTAACATTAGTGTAAATTTAAACAACAAAACTTTTAAATCATTTTGCTAGTGTAATCTAATTTCATTTTCTATCAGGCCTGTGTGTCAGGCTTACACAGCATATACTGTGTTTAATTGCTGTGCCAGCAGCCACCACTCATATCTGCTTAAAATTATTGTAAATTTAAAAAACAAAACTTTTAAATAATTTTGCTAGTGTAATCTAATTTCATTTTCTATCAGGCCTGTGTCTCAGGCTCACATAGCAATTACTGTCGTTAATTGCTCTGTGCCAGCCACCACTCATATCTGCTTAACATTACTGTAAATTTAAACAACAAAACTTTTAAATCATTTTGCTTGTGTAATCTAATTTCATTTTCTATCAGGCCTGTGTGTCAGGCTTACACAGCATATACTGTGTTTAATTGCTGTGCCAGCAGCCACCACTCATATCTGCTTAACATTATTGTAAATTTAAAAAACAAAACTTTTAAATAATTTTGCTAGTGTAATCTAATTTCATTTTCTATCAGGCCTGTGTCTCAGGCTCACATAGCATTTACTGTGGTTAATTGCTCTGTGCCAGCCAGGCAGCCACCACTCATATCTGCTTAACATTAGTGTAAATTTAAACAACAACATTTTTAAATCATTTTGCTAGTGTAATCTAATTTCATTTTCTATTAGGCCTGTGTGTCAGGCTTACACAGCATATACTGTGGTTAATTGCTGTGCCAGCCACCACTCATATCTGCTTAACATTATTGCAAATAAAAAAAAAACAGTAACAGGGATTAAAGTGCTAAGAATTGTACTACTTAACACAACCTAATTACCATGGGTCCCAGACCGCATGTCTTATTATTATATTTTGTCAGGGTAATCATGCAGGCCATATACACCTCCCCCGATAGGGTGAGTAACAGGGATTAAACTAATAAGAACAGTACTACTTAACACAACCTAGTTACCATGGATTCCAGACCGCATGTCTTGTTGTTATATTTGGTGAGGGTAATCAGGCAGGCCATATAGACCTCCCTGATAGGGGGAGTAAAAGGGATTAAAGTGCTAAGAATAGTAGTAATATAAACACAACCTAGTTACCATGGGTCCCAGACCGCATGTCTTGTTGTTATATTTGGTCAAGGTAATCAGGCAGGCTGAATAGACCTCCCCCGATATGGGGAGTTACAGGGATTAAAGTGCTAAGAATAGTACTACTTAAAACACAACCTAGTTACCATGGGTCCCAGACCGCATGTCTTATTATTATATTTTGTCAGGGTAATCATGCAGGCCATATAGACCTCCCCCGATAGGGGGAGTAACAGGGATTAAAGTGCTAAGAATAGTACTACTTAACACAACCTAGTTACCATTGGTCCCAGACCGCATGTCTTATTATTATATTTTGTCATGGTAATCATGCAGGCCATATACACTTCCCCTGATAGGGGGAGTACAGGGATTAAAGTGCTAAGAATAGTACTACTTAACACAACCTAGTTACCATGGGTCCCAGACTGCATGCTTTATTATTATACTTTGTCAGGGTAATTATATATCTATCAAATCTATCTATTTATCTTCTATCGATTCTATCTAACTATCAATCTATGTATATCTATCTATCAAATCTATCTATCTCGTGGCCGGACTGTTTTGAGACAGCCACTTGTGTTTAGGCCAAATTTGAAGTAGGAGGACAGACCAATCATCTTCTTCCATCTCCCTGTTCCAAAAATGCAGCCCATATAGACCTCCCCGAAAGGGGGAGTAACAGGTAATAAACTGCTAAGAATAATACTACTTAACACACCATGGGTCCCAGACCCCATGTCTTATTGTTATACTCTGTCAGGGAAATCATATATCTATCAAATCTATCTATTTATCTATCAAATCTATCTAACTATCAATCGTGTCTATCAAATATAAATTGCATCTATTGATCTATGTAATTCGTATCTATCAAATGTATATTGCATATTTTGATCTATGTAATTCGTATCTATCAAATGTATATTGCATAGATTGATCTATGTAATTCGTATCTATCATCAAATGTATATTGCATCTATTGATCTATGTAATTTGTATCTATCATATGTATATTGCATCTATTGATCCATGTAATCTATGTATCTAGCTATCAAATCTATCTAACTCGTGGTTGTGCAAATGGACTGTTTGCAGTTGTTTGCGGTGAGTTACACTTGGAGTTTGGTCTGTCACTGTGAAGCGGGCGTAACCCTTACACTACCTCATCGATACTACATCATACCTGATGTTTTAAAGCACGTTATTAAAAAAAAAAATTTAGGAATGTTAGGTGATTAAGGCACTTTATGGCTTAAAACCAGACTCTCCATCAACTATGTAATTTTCCGTGGGAGTTTTGCCATGGATCCCCATCAGGCATGCCACAGTCCAGGTGTTAGTCCCCTTGAAACAACTTTTCCATCACTATTGTGGCCAGAAAGAGTCCTTGTGGGTTTTAAAGTTCGCCTGCCTATTGAAGTCAATGGCGGTTCGCCGGTTCACGAACATTAGCGGAAGTTTGAGTCCGCCGTTCGCAAACCGAAATTTTAAGGTTCACGACATCACTACTTATGAACCCCTAATCTGCTGCCCCTAACATCGCCGACACCTATATTATATTTATTAACCCCTAATCTGCCGCCCCCAACGTCGCCGCTACCTTACCTATACTTATTAACCCCTAATTTGCCGCCTGGACCTCGCCGCCACTATAATAAATATATTAACCCCTAAACCGCCGCACTCCCGCCTCGCAAACCCTATAATAAATAGTATTAACCCCTAATCTGCCCCCCAACATCGTATTAACCCCTAATCTGCCGACCGGACCTCGCCGCTACTCTAATAAATGTATTAACCCCTAAAGCTAAGTCTAACCCTAACACCCCCCTAACTTAAATATAATTTTAATCTAACGAAATTAATTAAATATTATTAACTAAAGTCTTCCTATTTAAAGCTAAATACTTACCTGTAAAATAAACCCTAATATAGCTACAATATAACGAATAATTATATTGTAGCTATTTTAGGATTTATATTTATTTTACAGGCAACTTTGTATTTATTTTAACTAGGTACAATAGCTATTAAATAGTTATTTACTATTTAATAGCTACCTAGTTAAAATAATTACAAAATTACCTGTAAAATAAATCCTAACCTAAGTTACAATTAAACCTAACACTACACTATCAATAAATAAATTAAATCAATTAACTACAAGTACCTACAATTACCTACAATTAAATAAACTAAACTAAATTGCAAAAAACAAACACTAAATTACAAAAAATAAAAAAAGATTACAAGAATTTTAAGCTAATTAAACCTACTCTAAGCCCCCTAATAAAATAACAAAGCCCCCCAAAATAAAAAAATTCCCTACCCTAATCTAAATTAAAAAAAGTTAACAGCTCTATTACCTTACCAGCCCTTAAAAGGGCTTTTTGCGGGGCATGCTCCAAAGAAATCAGCTCTTTTTCCTGTAAAAAAAACACAATACCACCCCCCCAACATTACAACCCATCACCCACATACCCCTACTCTAACCCAAACCCCCTTAAATAAACCTAACACTACCCCCCTGAAGATCTCCCTACCTTGAGTCGTCTTCACTCAGCCGAGCACCAATGGACCAAAAGAAGACATCCGGAGCGGCAGAAGTCTTCATCCTATCTGGGCAAAAGAGGACATCCGGACCAGCAGATATCTTCATCCAAGCAGCATCTTCTATCTTCTGACGTGGAACATCCTCTTCCTACCGACGAATGAAGGTTCCTTTAAGTGACGTCATCCAAGATGGCGTCCCTCGGATTCCGATTGGCTGATAGGATTCTATCAGCCAATCGGAATAAAGGTAGAACAAATCTGATTGGCTGATTGAATCAGCCAATCAGATTCAAGTTCAATCCGATTGGCTGATCCAATCAGCCAATCAGATTGAGCTTGCATTCTATTGGCTGTTCCGATCAGCTAATTTATTAATTAATTGTTGGCCTTATTAATTTTTGGCGATAGCTGTCCCACTTAAATTTGTAATTACAGTGTATTTATCTTTATAGCATGATCTAGTGGTTCCCTGGTATATTCATGCAACAACATTATTGTCCTCCCCTTACTACTAAGGTTAATTATATTCATAATTGTTTAGGATTATTTAGCTATTTGCTTTCCCATGTAGTTTGCTCATATGTTTAACTTAGTGGGAAACCCTTCTTTTTCCTTTAGCATTTTATGTACCATTCTAAACATTATATAGGAAGCTATCAGGGTTATTTATATTGCACTTCTTGAGTTCTTAGGATATATTGCAGTTGTGTCATTAGTTTGATTGAGACATTATACAATTCACTTTGGATTGTTATGATACATAATAGTACATACTCTCTGCTATTCTAAATATACCAGTGAGCTCTTAATTTTATGATTTCAACTATATAATTGTAGAAGGTAGTGTGATATTCTATGATACATTCTTGAATCAGTATACATGTATTATGCTTATAACATGTAAGGGATGTGTATAATTGTATATACAACTGCTGTACATTGTACTGCTCCTTGTAAACCCAAAAACTAAAGAGTTAACTGTGACATCATGTTTACGTCAGTATGATAACAGATTAAAGAGGGCTGTGAGCTAGTGAAAGCATGGTCTATGAGTAAGGCAGATAGCTGAAACATGTCAGACCGCTGCTGTCCTAGCTCTTTTTGTTTTTAACGCTGAAGTGCATTATTTTACTTTTCACTGTGTGTGGCAATAAAAGTTAAGTTTTGAATCTTAACCTGTGGCCCCGACCCGCCTTTTTACAATTTTGTGGCTGTTCATGTACTTAGCAGACTTCCAGAGGTCTGCCGGTGGTTTGTGGGGAGCGCCGGTTGCGGCTACTGTGTTTGGTATGCTGGCTTGATTGGTCACATTCGGCTGTGACGAAGAGGTGAGGGGAGGAGACACACTCGAGGGGAACTGACCGGGACCGGGAAGTTTGCAAAGCAACTGCTTAGACACCGGACGTTAAGAGTAGTGATATCGCAAACCTAAAAATTTCGGTTTGTGAACGGCGGACGCAAACTTCTGCAACTGTTCGCGAACCGGGCGAACCACCATTGACTTCAATAGGCAGGCAAATTTTAAAACACATAGGGCAGGGGTGTCCAAACTTTGCTCTCCAGAGGTTTTGGAACTACATTTCCCATGATGCTCAGCCAGCATTTTATCTAGCTGAGCATCATGGGAAATGTAGTTCCAAAACCTCTGGAGAGCAAAGTTTGGACACCCCTGACATAGGGACTCTTTCTGGCCACAATAGTGATGGAAAAGTTGTTTCAAGGGTACTAACACCTGGACTGTGGCATGCCGGAGGGGGATCCATGGCAAAACTCCCACGGAAAATTACATAGTTGATGCAGAGTCTGGTTTTAAGCCATAAAGGGCATAAATCACCTAACATTCCTAAATTGTTTGGAATAACGTGCTTTAAAACATCAGGTATGATGTTGTATCGATTGGGTAGTGTAAGGGTTACGCCCGCTTCACAGTGACAGACCAAACTCTCCATTTAACGCACCGCAAACAACTGCAAACAGTCCATTTGCACAACCGAAAACTCCCCATTGCCACGAGATAGATAGATTTGATAGATAGATAGATACATAGATTAGATAGATAGATCAATAGATGCAATAGAAACATTTGATAGATACGATAGATAGATTTGATAGATCAATAGATAGATTTGATAGATAGATAGATAGATAATTTCCCAGACAGAGAATTACAAGACGTGCGGTCTGGGACCCATGGTAAGGTTCCCAGAGGCAGTTGCGACACCCGAGGCTCTGATTAGAACAGACCACTCTGGAACGTATCTGCCCTCGGCCGAAATTGGAACATTCTTTAGCTTTCTATCTGTCGGCCAAATGTCTGTCTGCTAAATGTCCGTCTGCCAAATGTCCATCTGCCAAATGTCCTTCTGCATTTTGTCAGAGCACTGCGTGCAATCTACTGTGCCAACAGATATGAGTGGTCTGTCAAGTAGTACTATTCTTATCAGTTTAATACCTGTTACGTCCCCTATCAGGGTACGTGTATATGGCATGGATTTTAGGAACCGGGAGATGGAAAAAGATGCTTGGTCGGTCCGGCACGAGATAGATAGATTTGATAGATAGCAACTGCTATTAGATTACACTAGCAGACTGATGTTTCACAGTCAAAAAAGTTTTTTTTTATTTTAATTTACACTACTGTTACAACAGATATGAGTGGTGGACTTGTTGGCAAGTTGGCCTGGCACACACGCTGGCAGGCAGGCAACTGCAATTAGATTACACTAGCAGACTGATGTTTCACAGTCAAAAAAGTTTTTTTTTATATTTACACTACTGTTACAACAGATATGAGTGGTGGCAACAAGTTGGCAAGTGGGCCTGGCACACACGCTGGCAGGCAGGCAACTGCAATTAGATTACACTAGCAGACTGATGTTTCACAGTCAAAAAAGTTTTTTTTTACAAAATTTACACTACTGTTACAACAGATATGAGTGGTGGCACTAGTTAGCAAGTGGGCCTGGCACACACGCTGGCAGGCAGGAAACTGCAATTAGATTACACTAGCAGACTGATGTTTCACAGTCAAAAAAGGTTTTTTTTTACAAAATTTACACTACTGTTACAACAGATATGAGTGGTGGCACTAGTTGGCAAGTGGGCCAGGCACACACGCTGGCAGGCAGGCAGGCAACTGCAATTAGATTACACTTGCAGACTGATGTTTAACAGTCAAAAAAGTTTTTTTTTTAATTTACACTACTGTTACAACAGATATGAGTGGTGGCACTAGTTGGCAAGTGGGCCTGGCACACACGCTGGCATTCAGGCAACTGCTATTAGACTACACTAGCAAACTGATGTTTCACAGTCAAAAAAGTTTTTTTTTTTTAAATTTACACTACTGTTACAACAGATATGAGTGGTGGCACTGCAGGCAGGAAACTGCAATTAGATTACACTAGCAGACTGATGTTTCACAGTCTAAATTACACAGGCAAAAAAAAAAAAAAGACTGATGTTCTAGCCCTAAAAAGGGCTTTTTGGGGTGCTGTCCTTACAGCAGAGATCAGATGAGTCCTTCAGGACTGTAGTGGACACTGAATACACTAGTCTAGCTATCAATTTCCCTATAAAATTGGCAGCAGCTACACTATCCCTCCTCTCACTAAGAATGCAGGATCAGAATGCATCTAAAATGGCTGCTGTTCAGGAGCTGGGAGGGTCTGGGAGGGAGTGTCTGCCGGCGATTGGCTGAAATGTGTCTGCAGACTGTGAGATACAGGGTCAAAGTTTACTCAATGATGACGAATAGGGGGCAGATCGAACATTGCATATGTTTGCCCGCTGCTGTGAACGCGAACAAGCTATGTTCGCCGGGAACTATTCGCCAGCGAACAAGTCGCGACATCACTAGTTAAGAGGTACTGTGTTCCTTAATTGAACTTTGTCTGTGTAGTATACCCCCTTTGTGAACTCTTCAAATGAACGTGAATATTTAACTTTGTTTGAGCGCTGGTAGGGGAAAATTCTTTGTATGGTGGAGGTTTAATTGTAACTTAGGTTAGGATTTATTTTACAGGTAATTTTGTAATTATTTTAACTAGGTAGCTATTAAATAGTAAATAACTATTTAATAGCTATTGTACCTAGTTAAAATAAATACAAAGTTGCCTGTAAAATAAATATAAATCCTAAAATAGCTACAATATAATTATTCGTTATATTGTAGCTATATTAGGGTTTATTTTACAGGTAAGTATTTAGCTTTAAATAGGAAGACTTTAGTTAATAATATTTAATTTATTTCATTAGATTAAAATTATAATTAATTTAGGGGGGTGTTAGGGTTAGACTTAGCTTTAGGGGTTAATACATTTATTAGATTAGCGGCGAGGTCCGGGCGGCAGATTAGGGGTTAATACTTGAAGTTAGGTGTTGGCGATGTTAGGGAGGGCAGATTAGGGGTTTATACTATTTATAATAGGGTTTTTGAGGTGGGAGTGAGGCGGTTCAGGGGTTAATACATTTATTAGAGTAGCGGCGAGGTCCGGTCAGCTGATTAGGGGTTAATAAGTGTAGGTAGGTAGCGGCGACGTTGGGGGGGCAGATTAGGGGTTAATAAATATTATGTAGGTGTCGGCGATGTTAGGGGCAGCAGATTAGGGGTTTATAGGGATAATGTAGGTGGCAGCGGTGTGCGGTCGGCAGATTAGGGGTTAAAAAAAATTCTTATAGTGGCGGCGATGTGGGGGGACCTCGGTTTAGGGATACATAGGTAGTTTATGGGTGTTAGTGTACTTTAGAGCACAGTAGTTAAGAGCTTTATAAACCGTCGTTAGCCCAGAAAGCTCTTAACTACTGACTTTTTTCTGCGGATGGAGTCTTGTCGGTAGAGGCTCTACCGCTCACTTCAGCCAAGACTCTAAATACAGGTGTTTGGAAGATCCCATTGAAAAGATAGGATACGCAATTGGTGTGGGATCTGCGGTATGGAAAAGTCATGGCTTGGAAGTGAGCGTTAGAACCTTTCCTGGCTGACTCTAAATACCAGCGGGCGGTAAAAAGCAGCGTTAGGAGCCCTTAACGCTGCTTTTGACGGCTAACGCAGAACTCTAAATCTAGACGTAAGTTTACCAAAAATAATAAACACTAAAATCACGAAAAATAAAAAACACTAAGATTACAAACAAAAATAAAAACAATTAAAAGGGCATTTAGCTCTTTTGAATTACCCTTAAAAGGGTATTTAGATCTTTTTCAAATTGCCTATCCCTAATCTAAAAAATAAAAAACGCCCATTTTTTTTTTAAAAAAACCTAACACTAACCCCAGAAGATCTACTCATGGTTTATGAATTCTGGACATCCAGGCGGCGAGGTCTTCATCTAGGCGGCGAGGTCTTCATCCATCCCGGGGGCGTCTTCTAACTTCATCCCGGCAGCGCAGAGTGGAGCCATCCTGGCAGCTGATCCCATCCTGCGTGGAGCATCCTCTTCGTACGGTCGCCGCCGTACACTGAAGTTGAATGCAAGGTAGCCATTTTAAAGTGGTGTCCCTTGCATTCTCTATTGGCTGATTTGATTCTTTGAAAACAAAAGAAAGTGTATACAATACGGATAAGCACTCCCCTCTTGTTAGAACTGCTGCCTTCCAACAGTCTCTCCCAAAGGCTGTTAAATCGATATAGGTTGCAGAAAGAGGCGCTGGTTCATAGGGGTTTTCTGAAGGTTCCTCTCTGTGTTCCATGATTCCTCCAAAAGGGCTGTGTCTGTATCTGTTTAGAGAATATCACATTGGTGTAGTGTTTCCAAACACCTTGTGAAAAAGTGTAGAATACTCAAAAATAGCATTAGACATACGGCTCCACAAGTGGCTCCACAAAAGGTCAGGAAAGGAAAAAAATAATTTCTTTGAATAAAAATGTTGTTTTATTTGGCTCAACGCTTTTCAACAGATGTACCGTCTTTCTCAAGAGCAGTTAAAACATAGTATGGCTTACAAAAAAGTCATATGTTCGTGGAGCCACTTGTGGAGCCGTTTGTCTAATGCTATTTTGTGAGTATTCTACACTTATTCACAAGGTGTTTGGAAACACTACGCCAATTTGATATTCTCTAAACAGATACAGACACAGCCTTTTTGGAGGAATCGTGGAACACAGAGAGGAACCTTCTGAAAACCCCTATGAACCAGTGCCTCTTTCTGCAACCTATATTGATTTGATTATTCAAATTCAAATCAGCCAATAGGATGAGAGCTACTGAAATCCTATTGGCTGTTCAAAACAGCCAATAGGATGAGAACTACTGAAATCCTATTGGCTGATTTAAACAGGGAGCGACGGAATAGGGGTTAATAGCTTTTATTAGTGGCGGCGATGTTGGGGGCAGCAGATTAGGGGTTAATGACTTTATTATAGCGGTGGCGATGTCGGGGACCGGCGGAATAGGGGTTAATAGGTTTATTTAAAACTTGCGATATGGGTGGGCGGCAGATTAGGGGTTAATAGGTTTAATATAGTGTTTACAATACAGGAGGGCCTTGGTTTAGGGGTTAATAGGTAGTTTATGGGTGCTAGTGTATTTTGTAACACTTTAGTTATGAGTTTTGTGAAACATTTTTGTTACACAAAACTCATAACTACTGCTCTCAGATGGTGGTATGGATGGTGGTGGTATAGGCTGTAACGCAAGCATTTTAGCCTCACCACACAACCTGTAATACCAGCGCTATGGAAATCTCGTCATTTTTTTTGAGTGCAGGATTGATGTTGCGTTACAGGCTAAAATGCTTGTGGTATAACTATACCGACACAACTCCATATAGAGTGTTCCTGCTTTTACGCTGAAATTGTCATTATTTCAGCATTAAAAACCGCAACGCAAAACTCGTAATCTAGGTGACTGGAAATAGGGAATATAATTCCACAAAAAAGTTCAAAGTGCAAATAAATATTTGAAGCCAATGCAATAATCAGCTATTACTTTTTGTAATTTCCTTTGTCTATGCAAAATAGTACAAAGGAGGGTTAAAAGTCTTGACAGACTCAAGACTAATGATTTCCTCCCAGCCGGTTGATAAGAGAGACTGCTTCAGAGTATTGCACCAGTACTCACTGTTTAGGTTCTCTCTGGATCTGTTTGTGATGTCTTTGCTGTAAAACAACTAGCAAAGCTCTGCCCCGTGACCTTTCCTCTTTGTGATGTGTGGTACAACAGACTGTTTTGTTCCGTTTCATGGACCTTATTGTAAGATTGCTTGTATTTTTGGTGGCCCCAAAAAACAAAATATATGCTTACCTGATAAATTATTTTCTTTCCTGGCATGGAGAGTCCACAAATCCATTCTAATTACTAGTGGGAATTCAACTCCTGGTCACCAGGAGGAGGCAAAAAAACACCCCAGTAAAGCTGTTAAGCACCACTCCCACTTTCCATAACCCCCAGTCATTCAGCCGAAGGAATATGGAAAGAGAAGAGGACACAAAGGTATAGAGGTGCCTCAGGTTTAGAAATGACAAAAGCCGTCTTAAAATTAAAATAAGGGCTGGTCATGGACTCTCTATGCAAGGAAAGAAAAGAATTTATCAGGTAAGCATAAAGTTTGTTTTCTTTCCAATGACATGGAGAGTCCACAAATCCATTATAATTACTAGTGCGAACCAATACCCAAGCTAGAGGGCACAGAATGGAAAGGAGGGAGAACAAGACAGTTGCATCTAAACAGAAGGCACCACCGCATGAAGAACTTTCCTACCAAAAGAAGCCTCAGTGGAGGCAAAAACATTGAATTTGTAGAAGTTGGAAAAAAGTTTGCAAGGAGAACCAAGTGGCCACCTTGCAGATTTGTTCCACAGAAGCCTAATTTTTAAAGGCCCAGGAAGGAGAGATAACCCTAGTGGAATGATCTGTAATCCTCTCAGGAGGATGTTGTTGAGCTGTCTCATAAACCAACCGAATAACACTTCTCAGCCAAAAGGAAAGAGTAGAAGAAGTGACCTTCTGGCCATTCCATTTACCAGAGAATACAACAAAAAGGGAAGTAGATTGATGAAAATGTATAGTTGCCTGCAGATAGAACTTCAGGGCACGCACAACATCCAGGTTGTGCAGCAAACATTCCTTCTGAGAAGAAGGATTAGGACAGAACATAGGAACGACAATTTCCTGAATAATATTGCTATCCGATACCACCCTAGGAAGAAATCCAAAATTGGTGCGAAGGACTGCCTTATCTGCATGAAAAATAAGGTAAGGGGGATCACACTGAAGAGCTAAAAGCTCTGAGACTCAAGAAGAAATAGCAAGAAGAAACAAAACTTTCCAAGATAAAAGTTTAATGCCAACAGAATGCCTAGGCTAAAACAGAGCCTGCTGCAGAACCCTAAGAACAAGATTAAGCCTCCATGGAGGAACAACTGGTTTAAAAACAGGCCTGATTCTAACCAAGGCCTGAACAAAGGGTTGAACATCTGGCAATCCACCAGATGTTTATGTAAAAGAATCGAAAGGGCAGAGATCTGACCCTTCAGAGTACTGACTGACAAGTCCTTCTCCAGGCCCTCCTGAAGAAAAGACAGAATGCGGGGAACCCTCACATGACTCCAAGGGAAACCCCTAGATTCGCACCAGTAAAGGTATTTACACCATACCTTATGGTAAATCTTGCAAGTTGCTGGCTTATGAGCCTGAAGCATTGTTTCAATAACCTTTTCTGAAAAACTTCATCTAGACAAGACTAGGCATTCAATCTCCAAGCAGTCAGCTTCAGAGAATCTAGGTTTGGATGTAGGAAAGGACCCTAAAGTAGAAGGTCCTTCCTTAGAGGAAACTTCCAAGGGGGAAGGGACGATGTGACGACCAGGGTTAACCAACCCTGTGCCAGTCACTTATTTAGTACAGAAAGGGTTATCAGACCCTTCTACTGTCACTAATCTGTCACAATCTAGCCACGCCAGGCAAGCTTGTGACATAGTTCAGTGGGTTCAAGGGTTAAAAACACTCTCTAGTCTGTACTAGACATAAAAGAAATGCCCAAAACTCCCCTTTAATGCCACCAACACTAAACTAAAACTATAACTAGCTGCAAGCTGCCACCACTTATGATTTATTAAAGGGAAAATCCTAAGAAAAAACCCAGACTTAAACATTAACTCTTAGAATACAATTTAACAGAAAATAACCTAAAATATACAGTCACACTAATACTCTTAATACTACCAGTCTCTTTAGTAATGTGGTTGAAATATTAGGCAAAGGCCAAAGCTTAATAAATGAAGGTTTATTATGTGAAAAATTAGCACAATGCATTAATAATAAAAAGTTGTTACAAGTAAAATTACACACAAGCAAACAGTTTTTAAAATATAAAGGAGAAAAAGCAGATTTTATACTTTACTAATCTCAATATCTGTGCCAGGGAGATGGCATGAAGCAATAGGTCCTTACTCTATTTAGTAACAGCTTCCCTTGTAGGAATGACAACTTCATTGTTAAAACTCAAGACCCTTATACATTTTTTCAATAGATCAGGTTGCCTGACCTCACCCCCTTTGCAGGGGCGGACTAGGAAATGCCCTATCTTTTACGACAGTCAATAAACTTTAAGTACCTTTGGCTGACATCAGATAACACCTAATAATTTCTGCTAGATACATCCATTTTCATATAGACAGAAAGGCAAGCTCTTATTTACATTGTGAGAATCGGTTTGATACCAAATATGACATGTTTGCCATATTTCCCTTAATCTAATGTCATAACAGCTTTTAAACACATATCTACCTTGTACCCATATCCCTTTATTAACCTTATTTGCTCTGGGGAGAGGCACTGCTTTGTGTCCATGGAGCTGACAAGTTTACTGGCTTTATGGCTCAATGCATATACAAAAACATTTGGTGAAATGGGCCTTAGAAACTATTTATGAGGGTCCTGGCACATCACAGGAACACAAACATAAACACAGGACAAATTTCTTCTTGAAAACTAAATGTTTTTAGTGCAAACTACAGAAAATGAACCCCTTAGCATCTCAATAATGGGGAATTTGGGACAGACGACATCCTTATCAGGTCTGCAAACCAGATTCTGCTGGGCCAAGCTGGAGTGATTAAAATCACTGACGCCTGCTCCTGTTTGGTATGAGCTATCACCCAAGGAAGAAGGGCACATGGAGGAAACAGGTAAATGAGACCGAAGTCCCAAGGAACCGCCAGAGCATTGACCAGAGCTGCTTGCGAATCTCTTGATCTTGACTCGTAATTTGGAAGTTTGGTATTTAGATGAGAAACCTTCAGATCTAATGCCGGAACTCTCCACCTGAGGGTTATCATCGAGAACACCTCCAGATGAAGGGCCCACTCCCTGGGATGAAAAGTCTGCCTGCTCAGATAATCCGCTTCCCAGTTTTCAACCCCTGGGATGTGGATGGCAGAAAGGTGACAATTGTTAGACTCCACCCACTGAAGTATGCGAGTCACCTCCTTCATAGCTAAGGAGCTCTGAGTTCTTCCCTGGTGGTTGATGTACACCACTGAAGTAATGTTGTCCAATTGGAATGTGATGAATCAGACCAAATTCAGTTGAGGCCAAGTTATCAGAGCATTGAAGATTGTTCTCAAATCTAGAATATTAATTGGGAGGGTAGACTCCTCCTGAGTCCAAAGTCCCTGAGCTCTTAAGGAACCCAAAACTGCTCCTCAGCCTGAAAGTCTGGTGTCCGTGGTCACAATATTACAAGATGGTCTCAGGAAGCAAGTGCCCTGGGACAGATTGTCCTCATAGAGCCACCAGGATAGAGAAGCTCTTGTACATGTGTCTAAGACTATCCTCTCCGTTCAATTGTCTGAGCAAGCATAACTGTAGAGGTCTCAGATGAAAACAAGCAAACAAAATAATGTCCATTGAAGACACCATGAGATCAATTACTTCCAGACACATTGTCACTGATGGACAGATAGAGGACTGAAGAGAAAGACAGGCAGCAAGAAGTTTGGATTTTCTGACCTCCGTCAAGAAAATCTTTATAGAGATCGAGTCTATGATCGTCCCCAGAAAACATACCCTGGTATTTGGCACCAAGGGACTGTAGTTTCAGAGTCTTCCAAAGTAGCCAGAACCTTCTTTAAAAGCAAACAGATGTGTTCAAGCTTAAATCTAACATATACATCCTCTGAGTCCACTGTACTAGCAACAGCAGATTCAGAATCAGAAATCTCACCCTCAGAACACTCTGAGGAGTGATCCTCCTCAGAAAGCTGAGATAGACTGACTAAAGCAGCCTTGCTAGATTTAGAAGTACTTTTTTTAGAAATATGCTTAGATTTTATTTTTCTTTTACCAACAATAAGTAAGGCACTCAAGGCTGTAGAAACGATGGAAGTTAGTTGCGCAGCAAAATCCCCTGATAAAAATACACCCACAGGAGCTGACTGAGTGGAACTGCAGGGTACTGCTTGTGTAACTACTAAAGACTGGGATGTCTGAGGAGAAAGCTGCGAAATGTCACGGACAACATTATCCTGAGAGATATGTGGCTTGGAGGGGGTATCTATATTTTTGGAAAGTAACATTTTATTCACACATGTAGAACAGAACTGCACAAGGGGGATAACGTGACCCTCAAGGCAATATAAACATTTAGAAAAGGACAAGGAAATTACAGAATCCATGAGTCCTGAAAACGTATTGGTTCCAAGTAGAAAGTCACTGAACAAATACACAAAACTTTTAACAGAAAATTCAAACAAATGTTTATATTAAGATTAAGCAGAAGGACACAGGCACTTCTATATCACCAGCTCTGCTGAGGTAAACTCACCCCTCCGGTGACACAAGCAGGCAGGAAAACTGATTATAGGGCTAAATACGATCCCTAAAATATTGCAGGCTCATAGAAATGAAGTGCAAAGTAATATAACTGTACCCTTAACACTCAGTGGCAGAGAGAATCGTCCAATCAACAATCCATAGCAAACTAACTGCTAGAAGATCCGCTCAACGGAAGCACATCTGGATGGTCATGTGAGCACAAATGAAATAAAAAACACAGAAAGAAAAACGTGCACATCTGCAGCGCTAAGATTCCGCTCAATGTTAAGTGCTCGCTAGCACTATCGTGTAATACACTGACACAATGGGGCAAATAAATAAATAAAATACATTATCCCCTGTAATGACGCTTATCAAGTCTCTGTCCTACCATCATGTAGAGCCCCAAAGTATAAAGGGAATACATGAGATTAACCCCTCAAGAGCCAACCTCACAAAGGCAAAGGGAAAGTTCACTCTTTGATATCTCCCAAGCAGAAAGTACCCTGGGTCTGCTGCCCAATATAATCCCCACAGTATAGGGATATTATACCCAGAACCCCACAAAGGGGATTAACCCCCTGAAGTGCTATATCCTCCTAGCCTAGAAGGAAAAAAAGCACTTATCTGTGGAATATAGTTGCAGGGCAAGAACAACTTCTCAGGTATGGCAGACTCAGCTGACCTCTGACGACCCTGGTTTTCTATATAGAGATAGCATAAATGTTGGAAGTTAAGCAAGGTCTACCTCGCCATCTTCCAACTGCTAAAAGCCACCATGGCTCTTACTAAAGAGGGTTACATGGACACAGCATAGCCCCAATCCTTGCTTGCAGGGAAAAGTACCCATTAAAGGATTAAATATCTTCAGACACCATCTTCGCACATCCTTCAGATGTATAAGGCAAAGAATGACTGTGGGTTCATGGGAAGTGGGAGTGATACTTAACAGCTTTGCTGGGGTCTTCTTTGCCTCCTCCTGGTCGCCAGGAGTTTAATTCCCACTAGTAATTAGAATGAATTTGTGGACTCTCCATGCCATTGGAAAGAAAAGGGAAACAAAATAATGCAACTTAGTGCAAAGTATGGTGGCCCAAACAGGGCAAGATTGAAGAAGCTATTTGGGCCACCATACTAATTAAAATGAATTGGTTTTAACATTTTTGGAGTCTTCTATACCTGTCAAGCCCCTTTGCAAGGAATTGAGCTTGGACACTGCAACATCCCAGCATGCCTATTTAGCACAATTTCATCGTTTTGCTAACAATCTTTTGAGTATACCTTTCCCTTTGTTTGTTGTCTTTTCTAGAGTTCGTATGCAGTTCAGATTATCAAAGGAGCAGCAAGCGAGTACCGGAGCTCAGTGAGCGGGGGACACTGTAAGATCTCAGCTGGCGTGTTTGAGCAAATCTTATACCAATATAAATTGTGAGTATAACTGCCACAATTTCAAGATAAGAAGTCTGCTTATATTGGCTATACTAGGGGTGCCCTTCTTTTGTTTTCTGTGTTTCTAACATTGTATAGTGCTGCTTCAAACAATGTTGCACAACACTGCTGACATTGAGTACTATAGACATGTGCACGCTCCTGAGCTCCTGTGAAACTATGACAATGTACTCTTCAACAAAGGATATCAAGAAAACAAAGCAAGTTTGCTATAGAAATAAATTAGAAAGCAATTTAAAACTGCATATTTTATCTACACCATAGAAGTTTAATTTTGACTTTACTCTCCCTTTAAACTTTTCATTTACATCATATATCTTACACTTTTAAAATCTTGCATTGTGTTTTTACTTAGCTAAATAAAAAGGTTTTATTTTCACTGACTCTTGTATTGTTATTTTCTTTATACAAACATACCCCCTTTTTCTGACTTACACAGATATACTGTCAACATTCACTTGATTTAGTTTTTGTCTGACACAATCTATCATTGTTCTAAAAGCAGACTTCACTGCATCAGGTATTTCCAACCCTTTTCCATGAGTTGCCACAATTGAAAATTTTTCAATTTGAGAGCTGATAAATTTAATTTGAGAGCTTGAAAAAGAAAATGTACTATACTTATACTGTATATAGGTAAACCTGAAATACGTTTCTTTATATGACAGGTTGTAATTAATTTATTTATTGTGCTACTAATGAATTGGTCAAACTAATGCCTCCTCCTACTCAAAAAAATGTGTTGTTCCACTCCCCAAAAAATTATATCTTATTTGCCTTAGACCAAAATATACCTCAATGTCAAGCATTTTTGTCTCCTATTTCTTAATAATGTTTATCCTTAAATGGACAGTAAAGTAAAAAATAAATTTTCATGATACAGATAAAGCCTGCAGTTTTTAATAACTTTCCAATTTACTTCTGTTATCAAATTTGCTTTGTTCTCTTGGTATTTTATATTGAAGAGCAAAACTAGGTAGGCTCATAAGAGCTCAGAAGTGTGAACACATCTTTAGTACTCTATGGCAGCAGTGTTTTGCAACATTATTTGTAGCTTTTTTATCTTGCAAGTGGACTGCTAAGTTCTAGATTGCAAGTGGAGTGCTAAATTATTGCGCTCCCACAAATGGGCAAATTTGCAGTTTTGAGGTTGGGTAATAATTTCCAAGCCATTACAAGCGGCTGGTTTTTGCTACAGTGACCTCACAGTAGCAATTAGCACTCCGAAAATTAACCAGAGATCTGATCTATGGCTAATTTTCTAAAAGTGCCCCAAATACCCTCAAAATAGAGGGCATTATAGTTTTTTATTTTAAAAAATACAGCTTTTTTTAATTAAAAAAAAAACTGCATTAGGCAGTTTTGGGCTTTAAAGTTAGGGGGTGGGGTGTTAGAAAAAAAACAGCATTGAAAAGTGCCTTTACATTGCGGTCTTTGGGAACTGTGTGTTCCCATAGACTGCAATGTAAATATATATGTATATGCTTATATAAATATATAATAAAGAACAATATATTAACTTGTTTAAATCACAATTAACTTAAAAATGAATAACAATAAAAAATGTTATAGTGCTCAAAAAATATATACTTTGGAAAAAATAGTCCCAAATATATGGCTTGCAGATCTAAGGGGTACCTCAAAAAAAGGAAAGGTTGCAAATAGTGAAGACCTGCAACACTCTAAGAGGTTAGTAATGAAGGGTTAATGGACTCACATACTCTAGAGCTTAACATCAAGCTCTCGATATAAAGGCTCATTTATAAACTCTGAAAGGGAGACAGAGAAGTGGCACTCACAATAGATAAAGATAAAATATTTATTATTAAAAAGTGATATCACCAGACATGTTATAGAGAATATACCATAGCAAGAACCTCCACTATCACGGACCGTTTATAGTAACACATCTCTGAGATGCGGCTTTTAGGTTCAAAAGGTCAGTCTCCACTTATAAGGTGTCATTGTGTTACTATAACGGTCTGTGATAGTGGAGGTTCTTGCTATGGTATATTCTCTATAACATGTCTGGTGTTATCACTTTTTAACAATAAATATTTTATATTTTTCCATTTTAAGTGCCACTTCTGTGTCTCCATTTAAAGTTTCAAAGAGGCTTTGGGGCCGATTTACCATTGCCCAAATGGTGTCTAATGAACCTGTTTAAACTGACGCTGAACCCAATTTTTTTTTTCTTTTGTGATTCAGATAGAGCATGCAATTTTAAGCAACTTTCTAATTTATTCCTATTATCAAATCTTATTCCTTATCTTGGTATCTTTATTTGAAATGCAAGAATGTAAGTTTAGATACCAGCCCATTTTTGGTGAATAACCTGGGATATTCTTGCTGATTGGTGGATAAATTCATCCACCAATAAAAAGTGCTGTCCAGAGTACTGAAGCAAAAAAGAAGCTTAGATGCCTTCTTTTTCAAATAAAGATAGCATGTGAACAAAGAAAAATTGATAATAGGAATAAATTAGAAAGTTACTTAAAATTGCATGCTCTATCTGAATCACAAAAGAAAAAAATTGGGTTCAGTGTCCCTTTAAGTGCAAGCCTTCAGGCTCTCCAGAAACAGGAGTTAAGAAGCAGCGGTCTTAAAACTACTGCTCCTTAACTTGTACGCCTCCTCTGAGACTGCGTACATCAATCCGCACGATCGAATATGATCAGGTTGATTGACACCCCCTGCTAGCGGCCAATTGCCCGTGAATCCTGGCCCATTAAGTACTAAAGGCACGTGCACAGTCCTGAGCTCTTTTGAGCCTACCTAGTTTTACTCTTCAATAAAAGACACTAAGAGAACAAAGCACATTTGATACCCAAAGTAAATTGGAAAGTTTTTAAAATTGCATTCTCTATCTGAATCATACAAGTTTAATTTTGACTTTACTAGCCCTTTAATGAGATATATTACTAATATTATATCAAATCAGTTTAAAAAAGTATAATTTTTGGTTTCTGCTCATATCGTCTTCAATTTGAAAAGGAAGATATTCTGCAAACAAAACAAAAAGACAGAAGCGCCACATAGCCCAATATTGTATGGAACAGAATTATTGATAGGTGTTAATGATTACACTCACATATGGTCAGACACCCCTAGTGGTGTGGATGAGGCAGTCTGGGATCAGTATTAGTCACCCAGAAGACTGGACTATAGAATTTATACGGATCTCTGCAGAGGATTATATAGAAAAACACAAAGGAGCCTATATGGCCTAGTATTGTTGAGACAAGCAGTGGGAGGTAGAAAGATAAATATACACTCAAATTTAGTGGAGCACCTCCCTTAGTGCTATAGAAGCAAGCTGGGGTCAATATAGTCACCCAATAGATGTATCCCACAGGAGTCAGGAACTTCCAGTGTCCAATCTCAGGTTGATGGTGTTTAGAACAAAAACACAGAGTATGGCAGCAAGTGGTAAGTTTAAAACTTACTTTATTAAGTATAGAATAATTTCAACGCGTTTCTCAGCCCACCAGTGGCTGTTTCATCAAGCATAGTAATGATCTTGGGTCTTGGCCGTGATCCTTAACAGTCAGCTGCCTCGACCAGTCCAGATATCATATTTCTCCACTCATAAACATTTATGAATAACAATTATTTCATGTACACATGTGTATAATATCTGATTTATTACTGCATCTTATATTTTATATTGTGTGATTTGAATAATCTCTCTATTTATTATTACATGTGCGCACCACACACCAGTGACCACATAATACAATTCTAATACTAGTAAATACTCCTATCACTCCATTGATATATATTAGAATACCTATATTTAGAAGTATTTAACACTTCTGGTGATACAAGGGCGCCCCCTATACAATCTATCAATCTTGAAAAGGAAGATGGCTACAAAGTCACCCAGGGCCTTAGGCCAGACTAGTGTAAACTAAATTCAGTAAACATTATTGGGACATAGCTAAGATTAATGTGGTTTTTACAGACAATAAGTTAAGTACAGGTAGCCCTCAGTTTACGCCGGGGTTAGGTTCCAGAAGGAATGGTTGTAAATTGAAACCGTTGTAAATTGAAACCCAGTTTATAATGTAAGTCAATAGGAAGTGAGGGAGATAGGTTCCAGGCCCCTCTCAAAATTGTCATAGGTAACACCTAATACATTATTTTAAAAAGCTTTGAAATGAAGACTTTAAATGATAAACAGCATTATAAACCTAATAAAATAATCACACAACACAGAATAAACAAAAACATTTGCTAAATAGCATTATAAACCTAATAAAATAATCACACAACACAAACTTCACTTTCAGTTTTCTGCAAACAGTTCTTTCTATGCATTCCAATCTGTACTGATTTATAGACAGGAAGATCTTGTTCCTTTGAAATCTGCTCGATAGCTCAGGTCTGGATAAACTGATTAATTTCAGCTTGCTTGGCTTTGCTGCAACACAAGCGGACAGCTCCACCTACTGGCTATTTTAATAAATGCACTGCTTCTCAATGCTTTTCAATAGCAGTCACATGACTGGAAAAAAAGGTTGTTATTCTGAAACGGTGTAAATTGAACCTTTGTAAAATGAGGGCCACCTGTACTTAAAATTCACCTATAGCATTTCTCTTGGAAATGTTATCTATACTCAGATGACAAAATTATTTTATCTTGTATTCAATACTCACTTGGGGATATCTGTAGATCCCTGTAAGTCCAGCAATACTATATGTGGAAGAGGATAACAGGTGACCAATAAAGCCAGCTAGTATTCCTTTAGTTCTGCACTGGTATTTTGGAATATTTTCTTGATTTCCTGTCAGCATCTGTAATGTGCTCTGCAGAGATCTGTATTCAAACATGCAACTATCAATCATCTCAAAACCTAAGGTGATGTTGGGAAGAAGCAAAGGATTTCTGTTGATTTCTTCAACTGCAAAAACAACAGCTAGTAGATGTCTGTAATAACGTAGACTTGATCTGAAATAAGAAAATATAATTTTATTTAGATTTTGTTATTTATATTCCATAATTATTCACATAGCATATTACATCCTATAATGATTACCTCTTAGTGTGTGGCAAAAATTTAAGGGATATTAAACACTATCGGCTAGATTACGAGTTTTGTCTGTAAGGCTGTGCAGTGCTAACGCTCCTTTTTTTCTTACCGCTCCCTTTAAACAACGCTGGTATTACGAGTTTTCTTCAAGCTGGCGTTAGCCTCAGAAAAGTGAGCGTTGGGAAAATTTAGCTCCACATCTCACTGTAATACCAGCATTGCTTACGGTAGCGATAAGCTGGCAAAACGTGCTCGTGCACGATTTCCCCATAGGAAACCATGGGGCTGAGCTGGCTGAAAAAAAACCTGCAAAAAAGCAGCGTTCAGCTCTTAACACCATTGTTTCCTATGGGTAAAGAAAAAATATGTCTATATCTAACACCCTAACATGAACCCCGAGTCTAAACACCCCTAATCTTACACTTATTAACCCCTAATCTGCCGCCCCCGACATCGTCGCCACCTGCATTATACTATTAACCCCTAATCTGCTGCTCCGGACACCGTCTCCACCTACATTATACTTATAAACCCCTAATCTGCTGCCCCCAACATCGCCGACACCTACATTATAGTTATTAACCCCTAATCTGCTGCCCCCAACATCGCCGACACCTATATTAAATTAATTAAACTCTAATCTGCTGCCGCAAACGTCGCCGCAACTATATTAAATTAATTAACCCCTAATCTTCTGCCGCCAACGCCGCCGCCACTATAATAAAGTTATTAACCCCTAAACCTAAGTCTAACCCAAACCTTAACACCCCCTAATTTAAATATAATTTAAATAAATCTAAATAAAATAACTATAATTAAATAAATTATTCCTATTTAAAACTAAATACTTACTGATAAAATAAACCCTAAGATAGCTACAATATAACTAATAATTACATTGTAGCTAGCTTAGGATTTATTTTTATTTTACAGGCAACTTTGTATTTATTTTAACTAGGTACAATAGTTATTAAATAGTTATTAACTATTTAATAACTACCTAGCTAAAATAAGTACAAAATAACCTGTAAAATAAATCCTAACCTAAGTTACAATTACACCTAACACTACTCTATAAATAAATAAATTAACTAAATTAAATTAAACTAATTACAATAAAATAAAATAAAATAAATTACGGAACCCCCCCCCACTAAATTACAGAAAATCAAAAAAGAATTACAAGAATTTTAAACTAATTACACCTAATCTAATCCCCCTATAAAAATAAAAAAGCCCCTCAAAATAATAAAATTCCCTACCCTATACTAAATTACAAATAGCCCTTAAAAGGGCTTTTTGCGGGGCATTGCCCCAAAGTAATCAGCTCTTTTACCTGTAAAAAAAAAAATACAATACCACCCAACATTACAACCCACCATCCACATACCCCTACTCTAAAACCCACCTAATCCCCCCTTAAAAAAACCTAACACTAACCCCCTGAAGATCACCCTACCTTGAGCCATCTTCACCCAGCCGGGCACAAGTGGTCCTCCATACGGCAGAAGTCTTTATCCGATCGGGGCAGAAGAGGTCCTCCAGATGGCAGAAGGCTTCATCCAGGCTGCATCTTCTATCTTCATCCTTCTGGCATGGAGCGGGTCCATCTTCAATCCAGCCGACACGGAGCATCCTCTTCAATCAAAGTCCTAACGAAGAATGAAGGTTCCTTTAAATGACGTCATCCAAGATGGCGTCCATCAAATTCTGATTGGCTGATAGGATTCCATCAGCCAATCGGTATTAAGGTAGGAAAAATCTGATTGGCTGATGCTATCAGCCAATCGGATTAAAGATCAATCCGATTGGCTGATCCAATCAGTCAATAGAATGCGAGGTCAATCCTATTGGCTGATTGGATCAGCCAATCGGATTGAACTTCAATCCGATTGGCTGATAGCATCAGCCAATTGGATTTTTCCTACCTTAATTCCGATTGGCTGATAGAATCCTATCAGCCAATCGGAATTCGAGGGACGCCATCTTGGATGACGTCATTTAAAGGAACCTTCATTCTTATTAGGACTTTGATTAAAGAAGATGCTCCGTGTCAGCTGGATGGAAGATGGACCCGCTCCGCACCGGAAGGATGAAGATAGAAGATGCAGCCTGGATGAAGCCTTCTGCCATCTGGAGGACCTCTTCTGCCCAAATCGGATGAAGACTTCTGCCGTATGGAGGACCACTTGTGCCTGGCTGGCTGAAGACGGGTCATGGTAGGGTGATCTTCAGGGGGTTATTGTTAGGTTTTTTTAAGGGGAGAATGGGTGGGTTACAGGTAAAAGAGCTGATTACTTTGGGGCAATGCCCCGCAAAAGGCCCTTTTAAGGGCTATTTGTAATTTAGTATAGGGTAGGGAATTTTATTATTTTGGGGGGCTTTTTTTATTTTATTAGGGGGATTAGAGTAGGTGTAATTAGTTTAAAATTCTTGTAATTCTTTTTTTATTTTCTGTAATTTAGTGGGGGGTTTTGTAATTTAGTTTATTTAATTTAATTGTAATTAGTTTAATTTAATTTAGTTAATTTATTTATTTATTTATAGAGTAGTGTTAGGTGTAATTGTAACTTAGGTTAGGATTTATTTTACTGGTAATTTTGTAACTTATTTTAGCTAGGTAGTTATTTAATAGATAATAACTATTTAATAACTATTGTACCTAGTTAAAATAAATACAAAGTTGCCTGTAAAATAAAAATAAATCCTAAACTAGCTACAATGTAATTATTAGTTATATTGTAGCTATCTTAGGGTTTATTTTATCTGTAAGTATTTAGTTTTAAATAGGAATAATTTATTTAATTGTAGTTATTTTATTTAGATTTATTTAAATTATGTTTAAATTAGGGGGTGTTAAGGTTAGGGTTAGACTTAGGTTTAGGGGTTAATAAATTTATTATAGTGGCGGCGGCGTTGGCGGCGGAAGATTAGGGGTTAATTCATTTAATATAGTTGCGGCGACGTTTGCGGCAGCAGATTAGAGTTATTTTATCGGTAAGTATTTAGTTTTAAATAGGAATAATTTATTTAATTGCAGTAAATTTATTTTGTTTAATTTAAATTATATTTAAGTTAGGGGGGGTTAGACTTAGCGTTAGACTTAGGTTTAGGGGATTAATAACATTGGGGTCGGCAGATTAGGGGTTAATAAATGTAGATAGGTGTCGGCGATGTTAGGGCCGGCAGATTAGGGGTTAATAAAAAAATTTAACTAGTGTTTGCGAGGCGGGAGTGCGGTGGTTTAGGGGTTAATACATTTATTAAAGTGGCGGCGATGTCCGGTCGGAAGATTAGGGGTAAATAATTTTATTATATGGTTTGCAATGTGGGGGGGCCTCAGTTTAGGGGTTCATAGGTAGTTTATGGGTGTTAGTGTACTTTGTAACACTTTAGTAAAGAGTTTTATGTTCCGGCGTTAGCCCATAAAACTCTTAACTACTGACTTTTAAATGCGGTAGAAGTCTTGACAGGAGAGGGTGTACCGCTCACTTCTTCCAAGACTTGTAATACCAGCGTTAGGAAAATCCCATTAAAAAGATAGGATAAGCAATTGACGTAAGGGGATTTGCGGTAGCCAAAAGTCGCGGAAGAAAAGTGAGCGGTACACCTGTACCTGCCAAACTTGTAATACCAGCAGGCGTTAAAAAGCAGCTTTTTAAGGCTAACGCAGAACTCGTAATCTAGCCGATTGAGTTTGTTAGATACCATTTTAAATTAATTATAGTAAAACTACTTCAAAATATACTTTCATTATTCATTTTGGCCTCAATTTCTATATTTTAACTGGGTTTTTATTTTTTGGTGAGAACTGCACAGATTCCAGACTTCATAAAAGCCCAATACTTCTAAGTTATACACAGCCATTGTTTTCATTACTTGACTTGTGCAGCAATAAAAAATGTCTTCCGAATCTTTCAAAACAAATATTCGGGGGAAGTTTCATCTAATATACGTTGGCTGCATTATTCGGTACTCATTTTGTTTTAAACTAAACAAATACTGAATATCTGTAGAACATTTACATTCATTTTCATTAAATGAATATTCAATTCCTATTCCGAAAAAGTTGGGACAGTATTGGAAAATGCAAAAAAATAAAACAAAAATAGTTGTTTGAAAATTTAATTCACCCTGTACAATATTAAAAATACATTATATTTGATGTTTTACTTTGTGAATTTAATGTATTTTTGAAAATATACTTATTTCAAACCTGATACTGCAACACCCTCCAATAAAGTTGGGACAGTTGGCTGTTAAGTGTTAACCACTGTGTATCATCACCTTTTCCTTCAATAACACTTATTAAGCATTTGGGCACTGAAGACACCAGTTGGTTTAGCAAGCACAAAATTTCCCCCATTCATCCATTATGCATGTCTTCAGCTCCGCAACTGCATGGGGCCTTCGTTACCTTATTTTGCGCTTCATAATGCGCCACACATTCTCAATCAGAGACAGGTCAGGACTGCAGTGAGGCCATGCTAGCACCCACACTTTCTGCTTACACAAACTTGCGCTTGTAATCTAGGCAGAATGTGGTTTGGTGTTGTCCTGCTGGAAAATGCAGAGACATCACTGGAAAAGACAATGTCTCGATGACAGCATATGTTGCTCCAAAATGTATACATATCTTTCTGCATTACTGGTGCCCTCACAGATGTGCAAGTTACCCATGCCATGGGCACTGACACCCCCCCATACCATGACAGACACTGACTTTTGGACCTGAAACATATATCAGCTTGGATGGTCCTTTTCCTTTTTGGCCCAGAGAACATGATGACTGTTTTTTCCCTAAACTATTTGAAATGATAACTCGTCAGACCACAAAACACAATTCCACTGTGCTACTGTCCATCTCAGATGAGACTAAGCCCAGAGGAGTCAGAGACGCTTCTGAAACAGTGTTTATGTATGGCTCCTGCTTTGCATAGTAAAGCCTTAACTTGCATCTGTTGATTCAGCAACGAAAGGTGTTGACTGACTAAGGCCCATATCAGAATATCCATTTTAGGCTCTTGATGGATTTTGAGACAGTGACGCCTGAGGGATCAGAGGTCACATGCATTCAGAAGTGGTTTTCGGCCTTGCCCTTTACGAACAGAGATTTTACCATATTCCTTGAATCTTTAAATCATATTGTGCACTGTAGAAGGGGAAATGCACAAAACCCTACCGATTTGTCTTTGGGGAATGTTGAATGGTTTATTCACTGATGTATCTTTTGGCAGATTGGCAAGCCTCCACCCATCCTTGCTTTTGAAGGACTAGGCCTTTTTTTACATACTAAGATTAAATGATTGCCTCACCTTCTTGTTTCAACTTGTCACATCGCTATTAGTTCTAAATTTCCCCTGTCCCAACTTTTTTGGAACGTGTTGCTGTCATTAGATTTGAAATGAGTGTATATTTTAAAAAATTGATTAAATTCACAAAGTAAAACATCAAATAATGTGTCAATTATGTGTTTTAAATATAGTACAGGGTGAATTGAATTTCCAAATCGCTCTTTTTTTTTTTTTTTTTTTTTCCATACTATCCCAACTTTTTCAGAATTCAGATTTAAATATTCTTAAGCTACAGGTGAAAAAGCTCACTTGTTGTGCTATACTTACATTTAGTGTGCTAGATAGACACAGCAAGCTGGTCCTCTTCTTCTCAGTAGACATGTGCGTATTGTTTCGGCCGATTTTGCCAAATTCAGAGATTCAGATACATCCAAATTTCTGAATCATCACATCCTGAAAAATTCTGAAAATGAATAAATTAGTTTCCGAATTTTCGGATCCATTATTCATATTCAGAATTTGTAATTGTTCCTAATGTAAACCGCACATCGCCGACACTAACTCTAAATAAATAAATAAAGCTATTAACCCCTAAACCGCTGTTCCCCAACATCACCAACATTAACTAAACCTATTAACCCATAAACCGCACCCCCCCACATCTCCAACACTAACTAAATCTATTAACCCCTAAACCGCACTTCCCCGACATCACAGACACTAACTAAACCTATTAACCCCTAAACCGCAGTTCTGAAACATCGCCGACACAAACTAAACCTATTATCCCCTAAACCGTTGTTTCCAAACATTGCCGACATGAACTAAACCTAATAAACCCTAAACCGCAGTTCCCCGACATCGCTGACACAATCCAAACCTATTAACCCCTAAACCACAACCCCCCCACATCGCCAACACTAACTAAACCTATTAACCCCTAAATCGCCTTTACCAAACATCGCCAACACTAACTAAACCTATTACCCCTAAACCATCATTCCCAAACATCCCCAAAACAAACTAAACTTATTAACCCCTAATTTAAAAGACGCAGTAGCCCACATAATTTATTTACTCGCAGTCTTGTCTCACTATATCAAAACTGACAAAGGGATAGATTATGAGTGGAGCGGTTATAACCACTCCTGCTCACATGCTAACACTGCTCGGCTTCTGCTTCTTTTGCGAGTTGGGTAACACTCGTATTACAAGTTGAAAGTAAATGGTTACCGCTTGAGTGCTAACCCAACTCACGTAAAGAACAGAACTTAGAATATCGCTATCGCGTTAAGTACTCTCCCATTGACAACACCCATACTCATGGGCCCCCTACTCTAATAACCCCTAAACCACCACATAGCCCATCTTAAAGTCCCCACTACAATATTAACTTCTAAACCACCAAATAGCCCCCACCACAAAGTAACCCACTACACTATTAACCCCTAAACCGCGACTCCCCCACATCGCAAAGTACCCTTTTACACTATTAACCCCTAAACCGCTACAACCCCACATTGCAAACGACCCCTCTACACTATTATCCCCTAAACCCCCAAATTGTAAACTACCCCTCTGCATTATTAACCTCTAAACCTACAAGTACTTAAAAATAAAAAACTTCCATTACATAAAATAAAAAAACTACCATTTCAAAAAATAACAAACAAATTAACAAAAATAAAAAAAGAGTTATGCCTATTCTAAAACCCCACAAAAAACCTATACTAACACTAAACTAAAAATATAGCCCTTAAAATTGCCTTTTGTAGGGCATTGCCCTAAAGTGTATTAGCCCTTTTTCTAAAAAAAAAAAAAAAAATACAACCTTCTAACATTAACACCCCCAAAAAAAATATATCTAAAAACAAATACTCTAAAAAGTGGCCTGAAAATTTGGCTGGGCATTTCCCTTAAAAGGGTATTTAGTTATTTTGCTGCCCAACCCCCCCCCCCCCCCACTAAACCCAGAAGATAGTACTCAGCAAAGATGAATCTGGGCGTCAGCGCTCCATCTTCATACCGACAACAATCTTCTTATATTTATCCTGGTGGCACTCCATCTTCTTAACTTCGGTCTTCATTCATCTTCCTATCTTCATCAATGATCCTCTTCATGTGGTCACCAGCTGCACACTGAATTTTGTATGCAAGGTACCCATTTTATATAAATATACCAAATGACATTCGTAGCACCTGCTGTGTCCGTGATACACATGTATAAATATATATATCATATGAATATTGCCTTCATGTCTTACCCCTGTTACGGCTTCCGCTCGACACTCCCTCCTCAATATTACTTATGTTAGCCAGAACAAACAGTCACACATGTAGTAAGATCATTGTACTTACTATCTCCAAATGATGCACACTGCCAGTCCTGGGGATATTTGTCCACACTCGTCTGTTTACCGGCCAACCCTTGACCGGTCTCCGTAGCAGTGGTCCCTATGGCATGTAGCGCGTAGGTGGTGTCACAAGGATGTAGATTTGCTTTTAGGAGAGGAAAGACACTAGGGAATCACCTAGCACCTACACAACTAAAAAAAGACACAACCAGGGACTCTTCTTGGTTAAGATTTAAAGGGGTATACAAATGCAGTTATGGAAACTGCATAGCTTGCAAACATGTAAAAATGGGGAATGTCTTTAAGAGTGCATACACAGGTGAAGTTTTTTCACATAGAGCACTTTTTAATTGCAGATCCTCGTATGCAATTTATATACTAAACTGCGACCTATGCAATATTCAATATACAGGCCTAACGACCCGCCAAGTTAGGACCAGGATTAGGGAACATATAAGCGACATCAAACAAGGTAAATTAACAACAGCATTAGTTAGTCATTTCAAAGACAAACATAATCAAGATCCCCTATCCCTCTCATGGACTATTGCAGAAGTGGTACACACTGACAATAGAGGAGGGGATAGGGAAGCTCTCCTTTCTAAGAGAGAAATTTTCTGGATACACAGGTTAAACACCAGAGTTCCCAATGGGTTCAACTCTGAATTTGATTTAATAAATTACTGGTGTTGACCTGTGTGTCCAAAGAAAATATGTTGTTCATTCATTTAGCTTATTATATGAATATATGATAAGTAATGTAAATAGGTCTGACTCTCCTCTGAAATTTAAGAGTTTGGTGCTTCAAAATATCTCCAGCTGGGCTTTTAATCTCTTTTACATATATATGTGAGGGTATGGGTTATAATGGATAGCAAATGACTAGGGATATAAAAATATAAAATAGGTATTTCTATCTAACATTCTGAAAGTAAAGTGAACTTAACACCAAGATATGATATAAGGTCATACACATCACACAGTATACATATACCCATATACCCACATCCACATGTTAGATAAACCAGGCTGTCAATATAGGAGATGAGCACTAGGACCGTGAAGTGTTATACTTATAATTTAACTTATAGTGCTGTTAGTGATTTGGCAACCGAGCAGAACAGGCAAGACATAGGAGTGATCATATGATTTGGTAAGTGGAGGTGTGTCTGTCACATGGTACAATTTTTAACCAATGATTTAATGTTATATGGTTTAAATACAAGTTTGGTAGAGATACCCTTCAGCTACGATTACGGCAATAGCCGAAACGCGTCAGCGTTAGGGTACATGTAGTACCACCATCCACTTTGTTGTTGCCTGAAGGGTTTGAAGTTGTAAAACCATTTACTTCCATGTTATTTTATCACCCAATAAAGGAACGTATATAATTGTTCAAGCTGGTGCCTGCTGCTTCATTATTTGATTACACATTTTATATAGTTGTACCCCAGCATTCCTATTGGCTGATTTTCAAATTCAACTCAGCCAATTGAAAAAGCTTTCATTCTATTGGCTGATTTGAATTTGAAACATTTGAGCGATTGCATTTACTTTCAACTTGTAATACGAATTCACATTACAGCTCAACGCTGCCCACATAAAATTTGGGGAGTGCAAATTACTGTGATTTCACGCAAACTAAATTGCATTCATTTAATAGTGCACCACTTGGAATATGGATTTGAGAGTAAAGAACACTGTGATCTCGCGTTTATGCTCCTTGCGCTAAGGATAGCGCTCCACTCGCAATCTAACCCTTGTTTATTTTTTCATTTTCTTGATCCCTTTTAAAGTTTTATTTTGTGTATGTGTTGGTTTGTAATGTTGTCAAACATTTTTGTTATTGGTGTTATCCTTGTCAGCGGAAGTCATTCTATGCAGCGGGAAGTTAACAGTTGCAAGATATTTAATCTCATTATTTTCCAGTACGGATGTTGTGCCACATTTTTTTCAACAAAATATTAGTTTCACACAAGTTTGATCAAAACAGTGTAATCACAGCTGAAACAAATTAATTATATTCAAAGTTGCAGTAGGAACGCCCTTTCAAATAGTTGTGCTCTCTCTCTCTTTCTCCCCCCCCAGCTGAGAAGGTGGCAGTTTCAATGAGCACCGCAGCTATTTCATATGAGAAAATAAAGTTAAATAAGCTATTTAAAAATATTTTAATACACTCCAGCAGGTAAACTAGAACATTGGGAACAGTGCAATATCCCAATCTATTTGAAATAATACTGCATACAAGAAGAAGGCCACAATATTCTTAATGACACCTGGTATATACCATTTTCACTCATAACACATTCAGGCTTGAAAAAACATTGCAGACAGTAGATAGTAAGATTATCTTGAACCTGTAATTATTCAATTATCCCAGCAAGCAAATAAGTTGGCATTAAACCAAACATTTCGTTTTGCGTCTGGCCTATAAACAGAGTAGGTAATCGAAACCTTATTTTGGTGTAGCTCATTTGAATCAAGGCAAACATATTTATGAGAAATGGTGGTGATATTACAAAGTTTAGATGGAATTAAGATATCTCTTATTAAAAGAACAGTACAGCTTGTAATTACAAGACATTTTTGTTGTGTTGCTGTAGAATAACATATCAGCTAAGTTTTAATGATTTTCAGCACTTGAGCCTACCTAGGTGTGCTTTTTAAACAAAGGATACCAAGAGAATGAACAAATTAGATAATTGAAGTAAATCAGAAAGTTGTTGAAAATCATATGCTCTATATAAAATATGAAAGAACCCTGATCTCACAATATTTAACATTACAAATAATATTTAACATTACAAATAATTGACAGGTATAGCAGCTTATTTTTAACTAACATTAGCAGCAAATTAGGTATCACTGGGCTTTAAAACAATACACTTTTTACTTACAAAATTACAGTTGTAAATACCTTTAAAATGTTTATTTTGTATTCAAATATTTCTGATATATATTATGCACATATATAAAAATTACTTTGTTACCTGTTACATCTAGCAGTGATGGTACCTGCCACTATTTTAAAATAAGATAAAAATATTTAGAGTTTTAACAACAATTTTTCTAAAAAAAATTTTTTTAAAAAAACAATCAATATCATCACCTATATTTAAAATAAATTAACTTTCATCTTTGTTAATTTGTATTAAAAAAAATATAGAGAGAGATTTTTAATAGCAAGAATGAAACATGAGTTTTCCTTGGACTCAAGAAATATTTATTGTGAGAAATATTTATTGTAATAAAGATTAGAAATTTAAATCATATCTCTTTAACTATATCCACTTATATACATAAATATAAAATAAAATAAAAATCTGGTCTAAAGTCAATAAATCTCATTACATTCAATGAAATACAAATTTTACCCACTTTGGACATCAGATTTTGTACTTTATTTTTATAATAAAGGAAAATAATTTAATAAAGTTTAAACAGATGCAATTTTTGAATCCGTAGTCATTGTTGTCTGGTTTTTTTTTTTACAAGTGTAGATACTAGGTTTTTTGTGCTTCTTTGCAAATTTTTAGTTCTACCATTGCAACCGATCGGAAATGTAAGAATTAGCTCTTTTAAAGTAGATTTTTTTTTTACCATAGTTGCAGCTTTAATAATAAAAATTAAAAAATAACAATAATTGAAGTGAAGATTAAAGGGCAGTTTTGGATAACAAGAGTGCAGTTATTCTCTAAGGGGATTCAAAGACAATGTACTATAATGCCTCAGGCTAAGTGATTTCTTGTTTCATGGTCTCATAGGTGAACAATGAGACTTAACAATGAATAGTAATTTATCTGTTTACAGTAGGAAATGTGTACTTGAATTTCCTTGAGCATCCTCATAATTTGCAATTTCCTGTTTGTTTTTTTGTATTTTTGCATACATAGAATATAAAGATTTAAAAAAGTAAGATGGGATTCAAAGTTAACATAAGTGTTAACTGTAAAGGACTTATTACATTTATATGATACATAATTGCATATCTATTTTTTTTCTAAAAAATAATTATTATAAAATGTATATTTTGATACATTTTCATATGGTCACTCAGGTAACACATTTTTATAACTATTCTGTTGACAAAGTGTTTCTATGAGAGAAATATATTTTAATAGAAACATCAAAGACTTCTTTAGGATTTCCTAATGAACATTTTGCATCTAATACACTATAGACTTTAACTGCCATCAAGTATCAGAAATCTGTATTTCATGTTAACTTCACTGATAATAATAAACTATGATAAATGGCTCCTGATACCAATGGCAGAATAGGGATTAGTAACTAGTGTATCTGTCCTAAACTAATTCCAATTACAAGCTCTCTTGATTTCTCACCTGTGGAACTTTACAGTAAATTTAATATTTTATAGCACACATTGTTTTGTATTCAGGTGTTTGAATAATTCAATAATACATAAAGCTTATGATTGAAATGCTCAAATATTTACCTTGTTGTAACTGTTTTTAAATGACTATATAAAAAAGCATTGCAGTACTCTGTGTGCTATAAAAATATCCTGTTCTGAAAATAAAGATACTTACCCTTTACAAATGTTAGGTTTAGGTTTTTCATTAAACTTGTTCTTTTGTATTACAGGAAAAGAAAACAGCATCATGATAGCTCCCAATATAAAATCTCCATTTCTAAAGTAGTTCTCCAGAATTGTACTGTTCAGTTGACACGCTGTAGTTGTGTCTCCTATAGCTTTAGGATATGGCAAGAAACCTGCAGTCAGCAATATTAAAAAAACAAGCAATACTTTGTACAGAATTGCCTGGGTATGCCCTGGCATCATTACTTGTATAGGAAGACTTGATGATCCAGTTGGATTTAACGTGAATATGTGACAGTTAATTTGAAAATCAAAGTGTGATTATTATTATAGTATGCATTAATATAATTCAGTTTATTTCACTAATTCTGCTATAACCAGCAACATGTTACAAACAGTTGACAGTTTGATCTGCTTAAATCTTAAAGAAAGAGTAGGATCTGAGAATACTGTAATGAAACGCTCGTCGTGTCTATTTTTCTACTGTTTTGTTTAATATTGTGTTACTCAGATTTAAAGCCAAATTTAAAAACGTGTTTAATCATGTCCAAATTGGGACATTAAATTTGTAGCATTAAAGCATCCATTGTGCAAATATAAAGCTGAGTAGCAAGTCCCTTACTCAACCCTATGAAATTTTCAAGTGCGGTATTGCAAATAGTTTTTATAGGAAAGGTCGATAGGAAAGCTATACTTTTTTAACTCTCATTAAATTACATGAAACTCTGTCTCCACTGGGCCTTGCATTACATGAAATAACTGGTTTGAATCAAATAATAACAGGTTAGTTATTTCAGCTATATGATCCTCTATGATGAAAGCTGAGCTCAAACAAATTACATTGTAAAGGGCAAAAATTCCAGATTTTTTGTAAAAATAATGATTTAAAAGACAAACATACGCCTAGATTTAGAGTTCTGCGTTAGCCGTTAAAACTAGCGTTAGGGGGTCCTAACGCTGGTTTTGGCCGCCCGCTGGTATTTAGAGTCAGTCAGGAAAGGGTCTAACGCTCACTTTCCAGCCGCGACTTTTCCATACCGCAGATCCCCCTACGCCAATTGCATAGCCAATCTTTTCAATGGGATCTTTCTAACGCCGGTATTTAGAGTCTTGGCTGAAGTGAGCGTTAGAAATCTAACGACAAGACTCCAACCACAGAGAAAAGCCAGGAGTTAAGAGCTTTCTGGGCTAACGCCGGTTCATAAAGCGCTTAACTACTGTGCTCTAAAGTACACTAACACCCATAAACTACCTATGTACCCCTAAACCGAGGCCCCCCACATCGCCGCCACTCTAATAAAAAATTTTAACCCCTAAACCGCCGCAACCTACATTATCCCTATATACCCCTAATCTGCTGCCCCTAACACCGCCGACCCCTACATAACATTTATTAACCCCTAATCTGCCCCCCCCCAACGTCGCCGCTACCTTACCTACAATTATTAACCCCTAATTTGCCGACCGGACCTCACCGCTACTCTAATAAATGTATTAACCCCTAAAGCTAAGTCTAACCCTAACACCCCCCTAAATTAAATATAATTTTAATCTAACGAAATAAAATAAATCTTATTAAATAAATTAATCCTATTTAAAGCTAAATACTTACCTGTAAAATAAACCCTAATATAGCTACAATATAAATATTAATTATATTGTAGCTATTTTAGGGTTTATATTTATTTTACAGGCAACTTTGTATTTATTTTAACCAGGTACAATAGCTATTAAATGGTTAATAACTATTTAATAGCTACCTAGTTAAAATAATTACAAAATTACCTGTAAAATAAATCCTAACCTAAGTTACAATTAAACCTAACACTACACTATCAATAAATTAATTACATACAAATACCTACACATAAATACAATTAAATTAACTAACTAAAGTACAAAAAATAAAAAAAGAACTAAGTTACAAAAAATAAAAAAATAATTTACAAACATTATAAAAATATTACAAAAATGTTAAGCTAATTACACCTACTCTAAGCCTCCTAATAAAATAAGAAAGCCCCCCAAAATAAAAAAATGCCCTACCCTATTCTAAAATAAAAATTGAAAAGCCCAAAAGAATTCTGCTCTTTTGCATGTAAAAAAAACATACAATACCCCCCCAACATTACAACCCACCACCCACATACCCCTAATCTAACCCAAACCCCCTTAAATAAACCTAACACTAAGCCCCTGAAGATCTCCCTACATTGTCTTCACCACGCCGGGTATCACCGATCCGTCCAGAAGAGGGTCCGAAGTCTTCCTCCTATCCGGGCGATGTCTTCATCCAAGGGGGGCTGAAGAGGCACATCATCGGGCTGAAGTCTTCATCCAAGCGGGGGCTGAAGAGGTCCATCATCCGGCTGAAGTCTTCTATCAAGCGGCATCTTCAATATTCAAGTTCAATCCGATTGGCTGATTGGATCAGCCAATCAGATTGAGCTCGCATTCTATTGGCTGATCGGAACAGCCAATAGAATGCAAGCTCAATCTGATTGGCTGATTGGATCAGCCAATCGGATTGAACTTGAATCTGATTGGCTGATTCCATCAGCCAATCAGAATTTTCCTACCTTAATTCCGATTGGCTGATAGAATCCTATCAGCCAATCGGAATTCGAGGGCGCCATCTTGGATGATGTCCCTTAAAGGAACCGTCATTTGTCGGGAAGTCGTCGGCCAGGATGGATGTTCCGCCTCGGCGGGATGAAGATTGAGCCGGAAGAAAGAAGATTGAAGATGCCGCTTGATAGAAGACTTCAGCCGGATGATGGACCTCTTCAGCCCCCGCTTGGATGAAGACTTCAGCCCGATGATGGACCTCTTCAGCCCCCGCTTGGATGAAGACATTGCCCGTATAGGAGGAAGACTTCGGATCCTCTTCTGGACGGATCAGTGATACCCGGCTAGTGATGTCGTGAACTGTTCGCCGGAGAACAGTTCCCGGCGAACATAGCTTGTTCGCGTTCACCGCTGCGGGCAAACATATGCGATGTTCGATCCGCCCCCTATGTGTCATCATTGATGAAACTTTGACCCTGTATCTCACAGCCTTCTGACACATTTGAGCTAATCAGCAGCAGACACTCCCTCACAGACCCTCCCAGCTCCTTGGCAGCAGCCATTTTAGATTCATTACGATCTTGCTTTCTTAATGAGAGGAGCTTTAGTGTTGCTGCTGCTGACATTATAGGGAAATAGATAGCTAGGCTAGTGTATTTAGTGTCCACTACAGTCCTGAAGGACTCATCTGATCTCTGCTGTAAGGACAGCACCCCAAAAAGCCCTTTTTAGGGCTATAACTTCAGTCGTTTTTTTGTTTTTTTTTTGTAATTTTATTTGCATTTGCCTAGCTTTCAGCCTGTGTGTGAGGCTCACAGCATATACTGTGATTAGTGCCACCACTGATATCTGCTTAACATTAGTGTAAATTTAACCAACAAAACTAGTGCTAGTGTAATCTAATTTTATTTTCTATCAGGCCTGTGTGTTTCTGGCTTACACAGCATACTGTGGTTAATTGCTGCCCTAGCAGCCACCACTCATATCTGCTTAACATTATTTTAAATTAAAAAAAAAAACTTTTAAATAATTTTGCTAGTGTAATCTAATTTAATTTCTATCAGGCCTGTGTGTTTCTGTCTTACATAGCATACTGTGGTTAATTGCTGCCCTAGCAGCCACCACTCATATCTGCTTAACATTATTTTAAATTTAAAAAAACTTTTAAATAATTTTGCTAGTGTAATCTAATTTCATTTTCTATCAGGCCTGTGTTTTTCTGGCTTACACAGCATACTGTGGTTAATTGCTGTCCTAGCACCCACCACTCATATCTGCTTAACATTATTTTAAATTTTAAAAAAAAACTTTTAAATGATTTTGCTAGTGTAATCTAATTTCATTTTCTATCAGGCCTGTGTGTTTCTGGCTTACACAGCATACTGTGGTTAATTGCTGTCCTAGCACCCACCACTCATATCTGCTTAACATTAATTTAAATTTAAAAAACAAAAATGTAAATCATTTTGCTAGTGTAATCTAATTTCATTTTATATCAGGCCTGTGTGTTTCTGGCTTACACAGCATACTGTGGTTAATTGCTGTCCTAGCACCCACCACTCATATCTGCTTAACATTATTTTAAAATTTAAAAAAAAAACTTTTAAATGATTTTGCTAGTGTAATCTAATTTCATTTTCTATCAGGCCTGTGTGTTTCTGGCTTACACAGCATACTGTGGTTAATTGCTGTCCTAGCACCCACCACTCATATCTGCTTAACATTAATTTAAATTTAAAAAACAAAAATGTAAATCATTTTGCTAGTGTAATCTAATTTCATTTTATATCAGGCCTGTGTGTTTCTGGCTTACACAGCATACTGTGGTTAATTGCTGTCCTAGCACCCACCACTCATATCTGCTTAACATTATATTAAATTTAAAAAAAAAAACTTTTAAATCATTTTGCTAGTGTAATATAATTTCATTTTCTATCAGGCCTGTGTGTTTCTGGCTTACGAAAATATCAGCACTCAGGGATAGATGCACGTCACCAACAGGACCTCTGCTCACAGGTCCAATGCAATAACCAAAAAAATAGACAGGAAGGTGACAGCAAACATCTAATATTTATTAGATAAGACAGAAAAATGGGCTCATTACCCATTTTTCTGTCTTATCTAATAAATATTAGATGTTTGCTGTCACCTTCCTGTCTATTTTTTTGTTTCTGGCTTACACAGCATACTGTGGTTATTGCTGCCCTAGCAGCCACCACTCATATCTGCTTAACATTATTTTAAATTTAATTTTTTTTTTTTTTAATAATTTTGCTAGTGTAATCTAATTTCATTTTCTATCAGGCATGTGTGTTTCTGGCTTACACGGCATACTGTGGTTAATTGCTGTCCTAGCAGCCACCACTCATATCTGCTTAACATTATTTTATTTTTATTTTTTTAGAAAACTTTTAAATCATTTTGCTAGTGTAATCTAATTTCATTTTCTATCAGGCCTGTGTGTTTCTGGCTTACACAGCATACTGTGGTTAATTGCTGTCCTAGCAGCCACCACTCATATCTGCTTAACATTATTTAAAAAAATTAAAAAAAAAAAATTAAATCATTTTGCTAGTGTAATCTAATTTCATTTTCCATCAGGCCTGTGTGTCAGGCCCACATCATATAGTGTGATTAATAGCTCTTTTTTCCACCACTTATATCTGGTGTAACATTAGTGTAAATTTGTAAAAAAAAAATATTTTTTACATCAGTCCTCTTCTAGTGTTATTTAATATTAGTTGCCAGGCCAGCCTGCCTGTCATTAGTGCCAGGCTGTGTGTCAGGCTGCCAGCATACACTGTGCCTACTTCCATCCTCAGTGCCAGTCCACCACTCCTATCTGGTGTAACATTAGTTTAAATTTTGTAAAAAAAAACTTTTACATCAGTCTTCTAGGGTTATTTTATTTTAGTTTACAGGCCAGCCTGCCACTAGTGCCAGCCTGTGTGTCAGGATGCCAGCACATACTGTGCCTACTTCTATCCTGAGTGCCATCACTCCTATCTGTTGTAACATTAGTGTAACTTTTTTAAAAAAAAACTGTTACATCAGTCTGCTATTGTTATTTAATTGCAGTTGCCTGTCTGCCAGCGTGTGTGCCAGTCCCACTTTCCAACTAGTGCCACAAATCATATTTGTTATAACAGTAGTGTAAATATTTAAAATAAAAACTTTTTTGACTGTGATTCATCAGTCTGCTAGTGCAATTGAATTGCAGTTGCCTGCCTGCCTGCCAGCGTGTGTGCCAGGCCCACTTGCCAAATAGTGCCACCAATCATATTTGTTATAACAGTAGTGTAAATATTTTTAAAAAATATTTTTTGACTGTGAAAGATCAGTCTGCTAGTGTAATCTAATTGCAGTTGCCTGCCTGCCAGTATGTGTGCCAGGCCCACTTGCCAACTAGTGCCACCAATCATATTTGTTGTAACAGTATTGAAAATATTTTAAATCAAAACTTTTTTGACTGTGAATCATCAGTCTGCTAGTGCCATTGAATTGCAGCTGCCTGCCTGCCAGCGTGTTTGCCAGGCCCACTTGCCAACTAGTTACACCGATCATATTTGTTCTAACAGTATTGTAAATATTTAAAATAAAAAATTATTAGACTGTGAATCATCAGTCTGCTAGTGCAATTGAATTGCAGTTGCCTGCCAGCGTGCGTGCCAGGCCCACTTGCCAACTAGTTACACCAATCATATTTGTTCTAACAGTATTGTAAATATTTAAAATAAAAAATTCTTAGACTGTGAATCATCAGTCTGCTAGTGCAATTGAATTGCAGTTTCCTGCCTGCCAGCGTGTGTGCCAGGCTCACTAGCCAACTAGTGCCACCAATCATATTTGTTGTAACAGTATTGAAAATATTTTAAATCAAAACTTTTTTGACTGCGAATCATCAGTCTGCTAGTGCCATTGAATTGCAGTTGCCTGCCTGCGAGTGTGTGTGCCAGGCCCACTTGCCAACTAGTGCCACCAATCATATTTGTTGTAACAGTATTGAAAATATTTTAAATCAAAACTTTTCTTGAGTGTGAATCATCAGTCTGCTAGTGCCATTGAATTGCAGCTGCCTGCCTGCCAGCATGTGTGCCAGGCCCACTTGCCAACTAGTGCCACCAATCATATTTGTTGTAACAGTATTGAAAATATTTTAAATCAAAACTTTTTTGACTGTGAATCATCAGTCTGCTAGTGCCATTGAATTGCAGCTGCCTGCCTGCCAGCGTGTGTGCCAGGCCCACTTGCCAACTAGTTACACCAATCACATTTGTTCTAACAGTATTATAAATATTTAAAATAAAAAATTCTTAGACTGTGATTCATCAGTCTGCTAGTGCAATTGAATTGCAGTTTCCTGCCTGCCAGCGTGTGTGCCAGGCTCACTAGCCAACTAGTGCCACCAATCATATTTGTTGTAACAGTATTGAAAATATTTTAAATCAAAACTTTTTGACTGCGAATCATCAGTCTGCTAGTGCCATTGAATTGCAGTTGCCTGCCTGCGAGCGTGTGTGCCAGGCCCACTTGCCAACTAGTTACACCAATCATATTTGTTCTAACAGTATTGTAAATATTAAAATAAAAAATTCTTAGACTGTGAATCATCAGTCTGCTAGTGCAATTGAATTGCAGTTTCCTGCCTGCCAGCATGTGTGCCAGGCCCACCTGCCAAGCCAACTAGTGCCACCAATCTGACCAACCAGCTGCTGTCAAGTATCAACTTATGCTGAGAGAGTTACACAGTGTCAGCAAAACATATTTGAAGTTTTATGTTGTAGCTATTTATACAGGAATAAAAAGCTACTATTTCATCTACCGGTGCTCCTGACTTGTTATTTGCTGAATGCCAGGCCCACTAGCCAACTAGTGCCACCAATCATATTTGTTGTAACAGTATTGAAAATATTTGAAATCAAATTTTTTTTTACTGTGAATCATCAGTCTGCTAGTGCCATTGAATTGCAGTTGCCTTCCTGCCAGCGTGTGTGCCAGGCCCACTTGCCAACTAGTTACACAAATCATATTTGTTCTAACAGTATTGTAAATATTTAAAATAAAAATTTCTTGACTGTGAAATATCAGTCATCTAGGGTAATCTAATTGCAGTTGCCTTCCTCCCAGCGTGTGTGCCAGGCCAACTTGCCAAGCCAACTAGTGCCACCAATCATATTTGTTCTAACAGGTTTGAAAATATTTAAAATAAAAACTTTTTTTACTGTGAATCATCAGTCTTCTAGTGCCATTGAATTGCAGTTGCCTGCCTGCCAGCATGTGTGCCAGACCCACTTGCCATTTCCAACTAGTGCCACCAATCATATTTGTTCTAACAGTATTGTAAAAAATTTTTAAAATCAGTCAGCCAGTGTAATCTAATTGCAGTTGCCTTCCTACCAGTGTGTGTGCCAGCCAGGCCCACTTGCCAACTAGTGCCACCAATCATATTTGTTGTCACAGTACTTTTAATATTTAAAAAAATAAACATTTTTGACTTTGAAACATCAGTCTTTTTTTTGGTGTCAGGCTCACAGCGTATACTGTGCCCACTTGCCCAGTGCCACCACTCATAATTTGTTTAATAGTATTGTAAGTGTACATTTAAAAAAAAAATGTCAGGCAGAGGCAGGCCACCCCACAGGTGCTGTCGTGGTCGTGGTACTGTGATTCCTTTAGACACTACAAATATGCACATTGTTCGGACGCCAGGTGCCAGGGGGGACGCAAAAAGTTCTGAGGAGGACCTAGTTGAATGGCTAACACAGGACACCCATTCTTCTACAGCTTCCGCTCCTAGTCCTCCTAACCTTGATGCACCATCTACGTCCAGCTGTGCTTTGGGCACCTCTCAAGTGACCAGTGCCACTCGCCCGCCTGTCGCCACCACCAACACTAGCACCACAGCCACTTCACTTGATCTGTCAGAGGAGTTATTGACACATCAGTTGGAAGAAATGAGTGATGCGCAACCATCATTGACAGAGGAACAGTGATATGTCTCAGTCAGGCAGCATTACAGACATGGACGTATGGTGTGATGATGATGATGATGATGATGATGATGATGATGATGATGTACCCACTGCTGCTTCCTTTGTTGATGTGTCAGATACAAGTGAAGCGGTTGATGATGATTTGTCGGTGGATGTCACGTGGGTGCCTGCTAGAAGAGAAGAAGAAGAGGGGGAAAGTTCAGATGGGGAAACAGAGAGGAGGAGGAGGAGACAAGTTGGAAGCAGGGGGAGGTCGTCGCAAAGAGCTAGTGGCACAGTCAGACAGCATGCATCGGCACCCGGGGTCAGCCAGACAGCACGCCGACACCAATCAACGTATGCTGTTGCCACCACCAGAATGCCGTCATCGCAGAGCTAAGCAGTGTGGCATTTTTTTGGGTGTCTGCCTCTGACAAAAGTGATGCCATTTGCAACCTGTGCCAAAAGAAACTGAGTCGTGGGAAGTCCAACACCCACCTAGGTACAACTGCTTTGCGAAGGCACATGGTCTCACATCACAAACGCTGATGGGAAGAACACATGAGTAGATGCAGCACACAAACTCAAAGCCGCCCTCCTCCTCCTGCTCCAGCATCTTCAGCCACGTCAACCACTGCTGTCCTCCTTGCCCCCTCTCAACCATCCTCCACTGAGTCTCTCTTACGTAGCAGTTCCTGGTCATTTGCCCACAGTCAGGTGTCTGTCAAGGACATGTTTGAGCGTATGAAGCCAATATCTCAAAGTCACCCCCTTGCCTGGCGTCTGACAGCTGGCTTGTCTGAAATCTTAGCCCGCCAGCTTTTACCATACAAGCTCTTGGAGTCTGATGCTTTAAAAAAATTTGTATCTATTGAGACACTGCAGTGGAAGGTACCTGGCAGAAATTTCTTTTCACAAAAGGCAATCCCAAACCTGTACTCTATTGTGCGAAAAGATGTAATGGCATGTCTGGCACACAGCGTTGGGGCAAGGGTCCATATGACCACTGATAGCTGGTCTGCAAAGCATGGTCAGGGCAGGTATATCACCTACACTGCATATTGGGTAAACCTGCTGACGTCTGACAAGCATGGAATGCGTGGCTCTGCAGAGGAGTTGGTGACACCACCACGACTTGCAGGCAGGCCTGCTGCTACCTCCTCTACTCCTCCTACTCCATCCTCTTCCATAACCTCTTCCTCAGCTGAGTCCTCTTCTGTTTCTGCGTCTTGCTCCACATCAACTGCACCCCCAGCTCCCCAGGTACTATTCAACATCCCGGATACGGATGTGTCACGCCGTCTTGGGGTTGACTTGCCTGAAAGCGGAGAGTCACACCGCACAAGCACATATGTCCGCCCTGAAGGCACAGGTGGATCAGTGGCTGAATCCGCACCAACTGGAGATTGGCAAGGTTGTTTCTGACAATGGAAGTAATTTGGTGGCGGCATTGAAATTGGGCAAGTTGACACATGTGCCGTGCATGGCACATGTGTGTAATCTGATTGTACAACGCTTTTTGCATAAGTACCCAGGCTTACAGGACGTCCTGAAGTAGGCCAGGAAGGTGTGTGGCCATTTCAAGTGTTCCTACATGGCCATGGCGCACTTGTCCGATATCCAGCATCGAAACAACCTGCCAGTGAGGCGCTTGATTTGCGACAGCCCGACACAGTGGAATTCAACACTCCTAATGTTCGACCGCCTGCTCCAACAAGAAAAAGCTGTTAATGAGTATTTGTATGACCGAGGTGCTAGGACAGCCTCTGGGGAGCTGTGGATTTTTTTGCTAAATTACTGGACGCTCATGAGCAATGCCTGTAGGCTCATGCGTCCTTTTGAGGAGGTGACAAACCTTGTCAGTCACACCGAAGGCACCATCAGCGACATCATACAATTTGTTTTCTTCCTGGAGCGTGCCCTGCGAAGAGTGCTGGATCAGGCCATAGATGAGCATGAAGAGGAAGAGGGAGAGTTGTGGTGTCCATCACCACCAGAAACAGCCTTATCAGCATCGCTTGCTGGACCTGCGGCAACGCAGGAAGAGGATTGTGAGGAAGAGGAGTCAGAGGAGGAATGTGGCTTTGAGGAGGAGGAGGAGGAAGATCAAGCACAACATGCATCCCAGGGTGCTCGTTGTTGTCACCTATCTGGTACCCGTGGTGTTGTACATGGCTGGGGGGAAGAAGATACCCTCAGTGACATCAGTGAGGACGAGGAACGGGACATGATTAGCTCGGCATCCAACCTTGTGCAAATGGGGTCTTTCATGCTGTTGTGCCTGTTGAGGGACCCTTGTATAAAAAAGCTGAAGGAGAACGACCTGTACTGGGTGTCCACTCTACTAGACCCCCGGTATAAGCTTAAAGTTACTGAAATGTTACCAAATTCCCGCAAGTCGGAAAGGATGGAGCATTTCAAAAATAAATTAAAAACTATGCTTTACACAGCGTATAAGGGTGATGTCACAGCACAACGGGAATCTAACAGGGGAAGAGATGAAAGAAATCCTCCTCCTCCTCCCATGACCACGGCGGCAAGGACAGGACACTTTCCTGATGTGTTCTTGATGGAGGACATGCAGACCTTTTTAACTCCTATGCATCGCCAGAGCCTTTCAGGATCCAGCCTCAGAGAAAGACTCAACCGACAGGTAGCAGACTACCTAGCATTAACTGTGGATCTCGACACTCTGAGGAGCGATGGACCCCTTGACTACTGGGTGTTCAGGCTTGACCTGTGGCCTGAGCTATCCCAATTTGCAATGGAACTTCTGGCCTGCCCCGCTTCAAGTGTCCTGTCAGGACCTTCAGTGCAGCAGGAGGTTTTTGTCACTGAGAAGAGAAGTCGCCTAGGTCAAAAAAGTCTTGATTATCTCACCTTTAATAAAATGAATGAGGGATGGATCCTGAAGGGACTGACAAATCAATGCCATATCTGTAATCTATTGTGCAAAAGGATGGCATATGTGGTGTTTCCTGCTGTTGTTTCTGTTGAGGGTCGGGTACCCTCGTCTAAAAAGGCTGAAGGAGAACAAAGTGTACTGGTTGTCCAAGCATTTTCCATCTCCCGGTTCCTAAAAATTATCTCCGGGTTTCTAATATGGATGCCATACCTGTACTCTATTGTGCAAAGGATGCCATATGTGGTGTTTCCTGCTGTTTTTTCTGTTGAGGGTCCTGGACCCTCTTATAAAAAGGCTGAAGGAGAACGACCTGTACTGTACTGGGTGTCCAAGCATGGTTTTTTGTTCAATTTCCCGGTTCCTAAAAATGATCTCCGGGTTTCTAAAATCAATGCCATACCTGTACTCTATTGTTCAAAAGGATGGCATATGTGGTGTTTCCTGCTGTTGTTTCTGTTGAGGGTCCTGGACCCTCTTATAAAAAGGCTGAAGGAGAACGAAGTGTACTGGGTGTCCAATCATTTTTTTTTTCAATTTCCCGGTTCCTAAAAATTATCTCCGGGTTTCTAAAATCAATGCTATACCTGTACACTATTGTTAAAAGGATGGCATATGTGCTCTTTCCTGCTGTTGTTTCTGTTGAGGGTCCTGGACCCTCTGATAAAAAGGCTGAAGGAGAACGAAGTGTACTGGGTGTCCAATCATTTTTTTTGTTCAATTTACCGGTTCATAAAAATTATCTCCAGGTTTCTAAAATCAATGCCATACCTGTACTCTATTGTTCAAAAGGATGGCATATTTCCTCTTTCCTGCTGTTGTTTCTGTTGAGGGTCCTGGACCCTCTTATAAAAAGGCTGAAGGAGAATGACCTGTACTGTATTGGGACTCCAAGCATGATTTTTTGTTAAATTTCACAGTTCCTAAAAATGATCTCCGGGTTTCTAAAATCAATGACATACCTGTACTCTATTGTTCAAAAGGATGGCATATGTGGTGTTTCCTGTTGTTGTTTCTGTTGAGGGTCATCGACCCTCTTATAAAAAGGCTGAAGGAGAACGAAGTGTACTGGGTGTCCAATCATTTTTTTTTTCAATTTCCCGGTTCCTAAAAATTATTTCCGGGTTTCTAAAATCAATGCCATACCTGTACTCTATTGTTAAAAAGGATGGCATATGTGCTCTTTCCTGCTGTTGTTTCTGTTGAGAGTCCTGGACCCTCTTATAATAAGGCTGAAGGAGAACGAAGTGTACTGGGTGTCCAATAATTTTTTTGTTCAATTTCCCGGTTCCTAAAAATTATCTCCGGGTTTCTAAAATCAATGCCATACCTGTACTCTATTGTTCAAAAGGATGGCATATGTCCTCTTTCCTGCTGTTGTTTCTGTTGAGGGTCCTGGACCCTCTTATAAAAAGGCTGAAGGAGAACGACGTGTACTGGGTGTCGAATCATTTTTTTTGTTCAATTTCCCGGTTCCTAAAAATTATCTCTGGGTTTCTAAAATCAATGCCATACCTGTACTCTATTGTTCAAAAGGATGGCATATGTCCTCTTTCCTGCTGTTGTTTCTTTTGAGGGTCCTGGACCCTCTTATAAAAAGGCTGAAGGAGAACGAAGTGTACTGGGTGTCCAATCATTTTTTTTTGTTCAATTTCCCGGTTCCTAAAAATTATCTCCGGGTTTCTAAAAACAATGCCATACCTGTACTCTATTGTTCAAAAGGATGGCATATGTCCTCTTTCCTGCTGTTGTTTCTTTTGAGGGTCCTGGACCCTCTTATAAAAAAAGCTGAGGAGAACGACGTGTACTAGGTGTCCAATCATTTTTTTGGTTCAATTTCCCTGTTCCTAAAAATTATCTCCGGGTTTCTAAAATCAATGCCAACCTGTACTCTTTCTATTGTTCAAAAGGATGGCATATGTGGTGTTTCCTGCTGTTGTTTCTGTTGAGGGTCCAGGACCCTCGTATAAAAAGGCTGAAAGAGAACAAAGTGTACTGGTTGTCCAAGCATCTTTTTCCATCTCCCAGTTCCTAAAAAATATTTCCAGGTTCCTAAAATGGTGGCCATACCTGTACTGGATTGTTCAAAAGGATGGCATATGTGGTGTTTCCTGCTGTTGATTCTGTTGAGGGTCCGGGACCCGCGTATAAAAAGGCTAAAGGAGAACGAAGTGTACTGGGTGTCCAATCATGTTTCTTTTTAAATTTCCTGGTTCCTAAATATTATCTCCGGGTTCCTAAAATCGATGCCATACATGTACTCTATTGTTCAAAAGGATGGCATAGGTGGTGTTTCCTGCTGTTGTTTCTGTTGAGGGTCCTAGACCCTTGTCTAAAAAGGCTGAAGGAGTACGAAGTGTACTGGTTGTCCAAGCATCTTTTTCCATCTCCCGGTTCCTAAAAATTATTTCTGGGTTCCTAAAATGGATGCCATACCTGTACTGGATTGTTCCAAAGGATGGCATATGTGGTGTTTCCTGCTGTTGTTTCTGTTGAGGGTCCGGGACCCTCGTATAAAAAGGCTGAAGGAGAACGAAGTGTACTGGGTGTCCAATCATGTTTTTTTTTTAAAATTTCCCGGTTACTAAAAATTATCTCTGGGTTCCTAAAATCGATGCCATACCTGTACTATATTGTTCAAAGGATGGCATAGGTGGTGTTTCCTGCTGTTGTGTCTGTGTAGGGTCCTGGACACTCGTCTACAAAGGCGGAAGGAGAACGACCTGTACTGGGTGTCCAAGCACGTTTTTTGTTCAATATTCCCGGTTCCTCTAAATTATCTCCGGGTTCCCCAAATCAATGCCATACCTGTACTCTATTGTGCAAAAGGATGGCATATGTGGCGTTTCATGCTGTTGTGCCTGTTGAGGGTCGTGGGCCATCGTATAAAATGGCTGAAGGAGAATGACCTGTACTGCCTTGCTGCTCCTTTTAGGCAGGCCAGCTCTTTGCATACAGGCCCACAGACTCTGTAACAGATGCCTCTTTTAGGGAGAGGTGCAGCCATAATGCAGGGTCAGAACCTCTGTCTGCAACTGGTATACTTGACTGTGCAAAAGGAAGTAACCTTACCATGGATCCCTGACCGCACATCTTGTTGTTATATTTTGGTGAGGGTAATCATGCAGGCCATATAGACCTCCCCCGATAGGGGGAGTAAAAGGGATGAAAGTGCTAAGAATAGTACTACTTTAAAAAACCTAGTTAGCCATGGGTCCCAGTCCAAGACCGCATGTCTTGTTGTTTTATTTGGTCTGGCTAATCATGCAGGCCATATAGACCTCCCACCATTAGGGGTTGTAACAGGTATTAAACTAATAAGAACTGTACTACTGAAATAAACCTAGTTAACATGGTTCCAAGAGTGCAGGTTTTATTGTTGTACTTTGTCAGGCTAATCATGATGGCCATGTAGACCTCCCCCGAGAGGTGGGAGTAACAGGGATGAAAGTGCTAAGAATAGTACTACTTTACACAACCTAGTTAGCCCTGGGTTCCAGTCCAAGACCACATGTCTTGTTGTTTTATTTGGTCCGGCTAATCATGCAGGCCATATCGACTTCCCACCATTAGGGGTTGTAATAGGTATTAAACTAATAAGAACAGTACTACGGAAATAAACCTAGTTAACATGGTTCCAAGAGTGCAGGTTTTATTGCTGTACTTTGTCAGGCTAATCATGATGGCCATGTAGACCTCCCCCGAGAGGTGGGAGTAACAGGGATGAAAGTGCTAAGAATAGTACTACTTTACACAACCTAGTTAGCCCTGGGTTCCAGTCCAAGACCACATGTCTTGTTGTTTTATTTGGTCCGGCTAATCATACAGGCCATATAGACTTCCCACCATTAGGGGTTGTAATAGGTATTAAACTAATAAGAACAGTACTACGGAAATAAACCTAGTTAACATGGTTCCAAGAGCGCAGGTTTTATTGTTGTACTTTGTTAGGCTAATCATGATGGCCATGTAGACCTCCCCCGAGAGGTGGGAGTAACAGGGATGAAAGTGCTAAGAATAGAACTACTTTACACAACCTAGTTTGCCATGGGTCCCAGTCCAAGACTGCATGTCTTGTTGTTTTATTTGGTCCGGCTAATCATGCAGGCCATATAGACCTCCCACCAATAGGGGTTGTAACAGGTATTAAACTAATAAGAACAGTACTACTTAACACAACCTAGTTACCATGGGTCCCAGACTGCATGTCTTGTGGTTATATTTGGTGAGGGTAATCAGGCAGGCCGTATAGACCTCCCCCGATAGGGGGAGTTACAGGGATTAAAGTGCTAAGAATAGTACAACTTAACACAACCTAGTTAACATGGGTCCCAGACCGCATGTCTTGTTGTTATATTTTGTCAGGAGAATCAGGCAGGCCATATAGACCTCCCCCGATAGGGGGAGTAACAGGGATTAAAGTGCTAAGAATAGTACTACTTAACACAACCTAGTTACCATGGGTCCCAGACCGCATGTTTAATTATTATACTTTGTCAGGGTAATTATATATCTAACAAATCTATCTATTTATCTTCTATCGATTCTATCTATCAATCTATATATATCTATCTATCAAATCTATCTATCTCGTGTCCGGACTGTTTTGAGACAGCCACTTGTGTTTTTGACAAATTTGAAGTAGGAGGACAGACCAATCACAGGGATTAAACTGCTAAGAATAGTACTACTTAAGAAAACCTAGTTATACCAGTACCACCATGGGTCCCAGACCGCATGTTTGGTTGTTATACTTTGTCAGGGTAATCATGCAGGCCATATAGACCTCCACTGATAGGGGGAGTTACAGGGATGAAAGTGCTAAGAATAGTACTACTTAACACAACCTAGTTACCATGGGTCCCAGACCGCATGTTTTGTTGTTATACTTTGTCAGGGTAATCATGCAGGCCATATAGACCTCCCTTGATAGGGGGAGTAACAGGGATTAAAGTGCTAAGAATAGTACTACTTAACACAACCTAGTTAGCCATGGGTCCCAGTCCAAGACCGCATGTCTTGTTGTTTTATTTGGTCCGGCTAATCATGCAGGCCATATAGACCTCCCACCATTAGGGGTTGTAACAGGTATTAAACTAATAAGAACAGTACTACTTAACACAACCTAGTTACCATAGGTCCCAGACCGCATGTCTTGTGGTTATATTTGGTGAGGGTAATCAGGCAGGCCGTATAGACCTCCCCCGATAGGGGGAGTTACAAGGATTAAAGTGCTAAGAATAGTACAACTTAACACAACCTAGTTAACATGGGTCCCAGACCGCATGTCTTGTTGTTATATTTTGTCAGGAGAATCAGGCAGGCCATATAGACCTCCCCCGATAGGGGGAGTAACAGGGATTAAAGTGCTAAGAATAGTACTAATTAACAAAACCTAGTTACCATGGGTCCCAGACCGTATGTTTAATTATTATACTTTGTCAGGGTAATTATATATCTAACAAATCTATCTATTTATCTTCTATCGATTCTATCTATCAATCTATATATATATATCTATCAAATCTATCTATCTCGTGTCCGGACTGTTTTGAGACAGCCACTTGTGTTTATGACAAATTTGAAGTAGGAGGACAGACCAATCACAGGGATTAAACTGCTAAGAATAGGACTACTTAAGAAAACCTAGTTATACCAGTACCACCATGGGTCCCAGACCGCATGTTTGGTTGTTATACTTTGTCAGGGTAATCATGCAGGCCATATAGACCTCCACCGATAGGGGGAGTTAAAGGGATGAAAGTGCTAAGAATCGTACTACTTAACACAACCTAGTTACCATGGGTCCCAGACCGCATGTTTTGTTGTTATTCTTTGTCAGGGTAATCATGCAGGCCATATAGACCTCCCTTGATAGGGGGAGTAACAGGGATTAAATTGCTAAGAATAGTACTACTTAACACAACCTAGTTACCATGGGTCCCAGACCGCATGTCTTATTGTTATATTTTGATAGGGTAATCATGCAGGCCATATAGACCTCCCCCAATAGGGGGAGTTACAGGAATGAAAGTGCTAAGAATAGTACTACTTAACACAACCTAGTTACCATGGGTCCCAGACCGCATGTTTTGTTGTTATACTTTGTCAGGGTAATCATGCAGGCCATATAGACCTCCCCCGATAGGTGGAGTTACCGGGATGAAAGTGCTAAGAATAGTACTACTTAACACAACCTAGTTACCATGGGTCCCAGACCGCATGTTTTCTTGTTATACTTTGTCAGGGTAATCATGCAGGCCATATAGACCTCCCTTGATAGGGGGAGTAACAGGGATTAACGTGCTAAGAATAGTACTACTTAACACAACCTAGTTACCATGGGTCCCAGACCGCATGTCTTATTGTTATATTTTGGTAGGGTAATCATGCAGGTCATATAGACCTTCCCCGATAGGGGGAGTTACAGGGATGAAAGTGCTAAGAATAGTGCTACTTAACACAACCTAGTTACCATGGGTCCCAGACCGCATGTTTTGTTGTTATACTTTGTCAGGGTAATCATGCAGGCCATATAGACCTCCCTTGATAGGTGGAGTAACAGGGATTAAAGTGCTAAGAATAGTACTACTTAACACAATCTAGTTACCATGGGTCCCACACTGCATGTTTTGTTGTTATACTTTGTCAGGGTAATCATGCAGGCCATATAGACCTCCCCCGATAGGGCGAGTAAGAGGGATTAAACTGCTAAGAACAATACTACTTAACACAACCTAGTTACCATGGGTCCCAGACCGCGTGTCTTGTTGTTATACTTTGTCAGGGTAATCATGCAGGCCATATAGACCCCCCCCCCCCCGATAGGGGGAGTAACAGGGATTAAAGTGCTAACAATAGTACTACTCAACACAACCTAGTTACCATGGGTCCCAGACCGCATGTTTTATTATTATACTTTTTCAGGGTAATTATATAGCTAACAAATCTATCTATTTATCTTCTATCGATTCTATCTATCAATCTATATATATCTATCTATCAAATCTATCTATCTCGTGTCCGGACTGTTTTGAGACAGCCACTTGTGTTTTTGACAAATTTGAAGTAGGAGGACAGACCAATCACAGGGATTAAACTGCTAAGAATAGTACTACTTAAGAAAACCTAGTTATACCAGTACCACCATGGGTCTCAGACCGCATGTTTGGTTGTTATACTTTGTCAGGGTAATCATGCAGGCCATATAGACCTCCACCGATAGGGGGAGTTACAGGGATGAAAGTGCTAAGAATAGTACTACTTAACACAACCTAGTTACCATTGGTCCCAGACCGCATGTTTTGTTGTTATACTTTGTCAGGGTAATCATGCAGGCCATATAGACCTCCCTTGATAGGGGGAGTAACAGGGATTAAAGTGCTAAGAATAGTACTACTTAACACAACCTAGTTACCATGGGTCCCAGACCGCATGTCTTATTGTTATATTTTGATAGGGTAATCATGCAGGCCATATAGACCTCCCTTGATAGGGGGAGTAACAGGGATTAAAGTGCTAAGAATAGTACTACTTAACACAACCTAGTTACCATGGGTCCCAGACCGCATGTCTTATTGTTATATTTTGATAGGGTAATCATGCAGGCCATATAGACCTCCCCCGATAGGGGGAGTTACAGGGATGAAAGTGCTAAGAATAGTACTACTTAACACAACCTAGTTACCATGGGTCACAGACCGCATGTTTTGTTGTTATACTTTGTCAGGGTAATCATGCAGGCCATATAGACCTCCCCCGATAGGTGGAGTTACCGGGATGAAAGTGCTAAGAATAGTACTACTTAACACAACCTAGTTACCATGGGTCCCAGACCGCATGTTTTGTTGTTATACTTTGTCAGGGTAATCATGCAGGCCATTTAGACCTCCCTTGATAGGGGGAGTAACAGGGATTAACGTGCTAAGAATAGTACTACTTAACACAACCTAGTTACCATGGGTCCCAGACCGCATGTCTTATTGTTATTTTTTGGTAGGGTAATCATGCAGGTCATATAGACCTCCCCCGATAGGGGGAGTTACAGGGATGAAAGTGCTAAGAATAGTACTACTTAACACAACCTAGTTACCATGGGTCCCAGACCGCATGTTTTGTTGTTATACTTTGTCAGGGTAATCATGCAGGCCATATAGACCTCCCTTGATAGGGGGAGTAACAGGGATTAAAGTGCTAAGAATAGTACTACTTAACACAATCTAGTTACCATGGGTCCCACACCACATGTTTTGTTGTTATACTTTGTCAGGGTAATCATGCAGGCCATATAGACCTCCCCCGATAGGGCGAGTAAGAGGGATTAAACTGCTAAGAACAGTACTACTTAACACAACCTAGTTACCATGGGTCCCAGACCGCGTGTCTTGTTGTTATACTTTGTCAGGGTAATCATGCAGGCCATATAGACCCCCCCCGATAGGGGGAGTAACAGGGATTAAAGTGCTAACAATATTACTACTCAACACAACCTAGTTACCATGGGTCCCAGACCGCATGTTTTATTATTATACTTTTTCAGGGTAATTATATATCTATCAAATCTATCTATTTATCTTCTATCGATTCTATCTAACTATCAATCTATGTATATCTATCTATCAAATCTATCTATCTCGTGTCCAGACTGTTTTGAGACAGCCACTTGTGTTTTTGACAAATTTGAAGTAGGAGGACAGACCAATCACAGGGATTAAACTGCTAAGAATAGTACTACTTAAGAAAACCTAGAAGACAGACCAATCATCTTCTTCCATCTCCCTGTTCCAAAAATGCAGGCCATATAGACAGGTAGACTGCTAAGAATAGTACTACTTAACACACCACGGGTCCCAGACCGCATGTCTTATTGTTATACTCTGTCAGGGAAATTATATATCTTTCAAATCTATCTATTTATCTATCAAATCTATCTAACTATCAATCGTATCTATCAAATGTATATTGCATCTATTGATCAATGTAATTCGTATCTATAAAATGTATATTGCATCTTTTGATTGATGTATTTCGTATCTATCAAATGTATATTGCATCTTTTGATCGATAAAATTTGTATCTATCAAATGGATATTGCATCTATTGATCTATGTAATTCGTATCTATCAAATGTATATTGCATCTATTGATCTATGTAATTTGTATCGATCATATGTATATTGCATCTATTGAGCTATGTAATCTATGTATCTATCTATCTATCAAATCTATCTATCTCGTCGTTGTGCAAATGGACTGTTTGCGGTTGTTTGCGGTGCGTTACACTTGGAGTTTGTCTGTCACTGTGAAGCGGGCGTAACCCTTACACTACCTGATCGATACAACATCATAACTGATGTTTTAAAGCACGTTATTGCAAACAATTTATTAATGTTAGGTGATTTAGGCCCTTTATGGGTTAAAAGCAGACTCTGCATCAATTATGTAATTTTCCATGGGAGTTTTGCCATTGATCCCCCTCCAGCATGCCACAGTCCAGGTGTTAGTACCCTTGAAACAACTTTTCCATCACTATTGTGGCCAGAAAGAGTCCTTGTGGGTTTTAAAGTTTGCATGCCTATTGAAGTCAATGGCGGTTCGCGCGGTTTTAAGTTTGTGACATCACTATACCCGGTGTGGTGAAGACAAGGTAGGGAGATCTTCAGGGGCTTAGAGTTAGGTTTATTTAAGGGGGGTTTGGGTTAGATTAGGGGTATGTGGGTGGTGGAATGTAATGTTGGGGGGGGGATTGTATGTTTTTTTTACAGGCAAAAGAGCAGAATTCTTTGGGGCATGCCCCGCAAAAAGCCCTTTTAAGGGCTGGTAAGGTAAAAGAGCTTTTCAATTTTTATTTTAGAATAGGGTAGGGCATTTTTTTATTTTGGGGGGCTTTCTTATTTTATTAGGGGGCTTAGAGTAGTTGTAATTAGCTTAAAATTGTTGTAATATTTTTATAATGTTTGTAAATTATTTTTTTATTTTTTGTAACTTAGTTCTTTTTTATTTTTTGTACTTTAGTTAGTGTATTTATTTGTAGGTATTTGTATTTAATTTATTTATTGTTAGTGCAGTGTTAGGTTTAATTGTAGATAATTGTAGGTAGTTTATTTAATTTATTTATTGATAGTGTAGTGTTAGGTTTAATTGTAACTTAGGTTAGGATTTATTTTACAGGTACTTTTGTTATTTTTTTAACTAGGTAACTATTAAATAGTTATTAACTATTTAATAGCTATTGAACCTGGTTAAAATAAATACAAAGTTGCCTGTAAAATAAATATTAATCCTAAAATAGCTACAATATAATTATTATTTATATCGTAGCTATATTAGGGTTTATTTTACAGGTAAGTATTTAGCTTTAAATAGGAATAATTTATTTAATAAGATTTATTTTATATCGTTAGATAAAAATTATATTTAACATAGGGGGGTGTTAGTGTTCGGGTTAGACTTAGCTTTAGGGGTTAATACATTTATTAGAGTAGCGGTGAGGTCCAGTCGGCAGATTAGGGGTTAATAATTGTAGGTAGGTAGCGGCGACATTGGGGGGGATATTAGGGGTTAATAAATATAATATAGGGGTCAGCAGGGGTTAGGGGCAGCAGATTAGGGGTTCATAGGGATAACGTAGGTTGCGGCGGTGTACGGAGCGGAAGATAAGGGGTTAATAGTATAATGCAGGTGTCAGCGATAGCGGGGGTGGCAGATTAGGGGTTAATAAGTGTACGGTTAGGGGTGTTTAGACTCGGGGTACATGTTAGGGTGTTAGGTGCAGACTTAGGAAGTGTTTCCCCATAGGAAACAATGGGGCTGCGTTAGGAGCTGAACGCTGCTTTTTTGCAGGTGTTAGGTTTTTTTCAGCTCAAACTTCCCCATTGTTTCCTATGGGGGAATCGTGCACGAGCACGTTTTTGAAGCTGGCCGCGTCCGTAAGCACCGCTGGTATTGAGAGTTGCAGTGGCAGTAAATATGCCTGTACGCTCCCTTTTTGGAGCCTAACGCAGCCCTTCTGTGAACTAAAAGGTGCGGGGGAAAAAAAGCACGCGTAGCTAACGAACCCCTTTGGCCGCAGAACTCTAAATCTAGCCGATAGTTTTGGAAGTTATAATTAAAAAATCCTTGCTTATATGCAATCCAATTTGTGTTACTTCTTATGTAATTTCCCCTTTAACATACAGTAATTTAAATTAACCATAAATTACTGAAATAGCATAAAAGTGGCATGTGTGCTGAATTATGACGCTGGAAACAAATTTGCAAAATGCGATGAAAACTTTTAACATGCATATGACAACTCTGTGAAGAAAACATATAGGCACCTAACAGCACAAACTAAACTCAATTATCCATGAACTAGGAAACCCAAAAAGAGTAAAATCATAAAAACTTAACTTTTATTAAAAATCAATAAAAAAATCACTACAGTAAAAACTTTAAAAAAGTATAAATATACAGTTATGCGCTAAACCCTATGCGTAAATAACACTAAAAATGTAGCAGTATCGCACTTTCCATAGCGCTGCCATTACAGAGAACGATATGCCACAGGTGACGCGATATGCCACCGGTGCCGCAATACGCCACAGGTGACGCAAGACGGAGCAACCTCATCAAAATAGTGTCATGGCAACCTGGAGTCATAACACCCATAGAGAAAATTACAAAATAAATTAATACAACACACAGACCACTAGATTACGAATTTTGAGCGCTATAGGGAAAATAACGAGCGCCACAAAAACCTTGTTATTTTACCTCCCTATAGCGCTGCTATTACAGAATTAAAAAAGCATGCTTGTGCGGGCGATATGGTGGCGTTGAGCTTTATACCACCGAACTGTAGCCACCTACATTACACTTATTAACCCCTAATCTGCTGCCCCCAATGTCGCCGCCGCAACTATACTAAAGTTATTAACCCCTAAACCTCTGGCCTCCCACATCACTAACACTAATCATGTTCATACAATATGAGTACCTAATCACAGACTTAAGTACCTATAGACAGGTGTGACCACACCTCTTCAAGTAACACCTTAGGTATAACTTTCTATTCTTTATTCCTATATACTGACACCTAGTGGTCAACGCCTGTAAATATTACCATTATTTTAAAAAAACTTTTTTTAGAAAATTTACAATTTAAAACTCAACAATACAGATATGGAATGTAGCAGATCTAATTTACAGATTACATCAAGGACAATGTATAACTTATCACTTTATCACTTGCCCATTCAAATTAACCATGAAAACAGCCTCTATTTAAATACACTCAGATCAATTTCCCTATTCATACCTTTGGGAATTAGTGACTCTAGTTTATTTATCCAAAGTGCTTCTCGCCTTTTAAGGAGAAGTTCCCTCCTCTTCTCAGAGTGGGTACATAGTCAATGATCTGAAATCTTAACTGTGAGATTGTGTGGCCTATTTCCACAAAGTGGTATGCTACAGGGGCAATAAGATCACTATTCCTAATATAAGATTTATGTTGTAGGATTCTGTCCCTGACCCTTTGGGTCGTCTCACCAATATAAATTATGCCACACAGACACTTGATCAGGTATACAACATAAGTGGCATTGCAGTTATAGTACCCTTTAATTCCAAATTTCTGACCCATTAGGGGGTGGGTAAAACTATCTCCTTTTATCAGATTGTTGCAATTTGAACAATTAAGGCAGGGGTAACAGCCATTGTTTTTTGAAGTAATAAAACTTTGTTTAGTCTTCTTCTTACTACCTACATCCGCCCTAATTATCTTGTCTCTTAGACTAGGAAGTCTAGTATAGGCAGGCATAGGTGGCTGTTTAAAGGCTTTTACTTCAGGATTACACTCACTTAAAATGCTCCAATGCTTTCGTATAATTCTTTGTATTTTTGGGCTACAGGCATTGTATTCTGAAATAAACACCATTCTGTCAGGGTCTTTCTTATTTCTGCTATTCTCTTTATTAACCCTTCCTTTTGGTATTTGCAGTACCTTTTTAATAACTTCATCTATCATTTTCTGGGGATAACCTCGCTCTACAAATCTGTCCCCCATTTATTTAAGTCTTACCTGTGCCTAAATATAATCTCTCACAATCCTTCTCACTCTTAACATTTGGCTAAATGGAAGTGACTTAATTAATGCTGAGGCATGAGCACTGGTATAGTGAAGGAGACTGTTCTTATATGTTTTCTTCCTATACAAATCAGTTTTTAGTACTCCCCCATCCTTATATACCTTAGTATCCAAAAAGTTAATAGATTCCTCACTCCAGGATAATGTAAATTTCATATTCCTTGTAGCAGAATTTAATTCTAACACAAATTTCTGGAGGGTTCCAATGTCGCCCGACCAAATGCCAAAAATATCATCTATGTACCGCCACCAGGTGGCGCCACATAGCTGAAAAAGTTTGTTTTCATATACAAATTTCTCTTCAAAGATGTTCATAAAGATATTTGCATAGGTGGGGGCGACGTTGGACCCTATAGCTGTTCCCTGTTTCTGAACATAGTATGTGTCCTCGAATAAAAAATAGTTACAATACAGAATAATTTCAAGTAATTCAACTATGAACTGTTGTTGTTCTAGTGATAATCTATTACTCTTTGCAACCACAAAATTAACTGCATCTAAGCCACGCCCACTAGTATGGGGTATTGAGGTGTAGAGACTTACACTATCCAAACTGTAAAGTATACATTTATCCATAGGCCAAGATAAGCTATCAATTTTATCCAAAAAATAATTTGTGTCTTTAATAAAAGACATAGACTGCTTTACAAATGATCTTAACAGTCTATCCAGGTATATGGAAATGTTAGTAAAGATAGAATTAGTGCCTGTCACAATTGGACGCCCAGGGGGTGCCTCTAAATTCTTGTGCACTTTAGGGAGTGTATAAAAGACTGGGATAATAAACTCATCTTTGATTAAAAACTTTTTAGTTTCATTGTCAATGATACCATTAAGGAATGCTCTCTGTACACATTTTTTGATATCCATCAGAATTTTTTTAGAGGGGTCATAAGAAAGAGGCATGTAAACCTCAGTTTTAGACAACTGTAATTGAATATCATTCACATAGTACTCTTTATCTAATATTAAGGTTGCTCCACCCTTGTCCGCCTGTTTATAAATAAGCTTTTTCTCATTATTTAATGCTTCTAATGCTAAATTCTCCTGTTTGGACATATTGGGTGAGAATAAATAACGCTTCTTATCACAATGTGTCCAAAGGTAATCAACATCTTTTTTAACAAGCTTCATAAACACATCAATGCTAGAATCGTAAATAGCTGGTGTACACACACTTTTATTTCTCAAACCCAGTGTTTTAATCACTAGCTCATTAATTTGTGAAGTACCAGAAACATTATTAGACAGTCTAACAGAGTCAGCTTTGGAAAAGAAGGATTTCAATTTCAAGCTTCTATTAAACCTGAATAGATCTTGCTCTAATTTAAAGAAATTACATTTCTCCATTTTACAAAAAGACAATCCCTTTTCCAATATCTCTGATTGTGTCCCCATTAGTGTCATACCAGAAATGTTAATTATCAGTGTCTTGTCCCTCGACGAGTCCTCCTTTGATACTCCTGAACCAGCTTGCTGCTCGTTGGTTTTACGGTGGTGTTTCCTCCCACCCCGTCTCCTCCGACGTCTGAATCCCCAGACGATGACTCTGTGGTCATCTCGGAGCTACTTGCTGCCTTGGGCTTCCTCCATTCGCGTCTGCGGGCAAAGCCAGAAGTGACGTTCCTCTGACTTCCGGTTGGATCACGGGTCCATCTGTATACTGCTCCGGTCAGGTAGTCTTTTTCGTCCCGGTTGAACTTTGTCCTCTTCTTCGCCTCAAGTTCCTTTTTCAGGTCTGTGATTTTATCGTTAATCTCTTTTAAGGCCTTGTTGATATCCATATTGCTTGCAAACTTTCTAAGGCCTGTCTTGACCTCCTTGATCTCTATGGCTTGTGCATCAATCGCCTTCTGCAGGTACTGCATGGTAAGAACTATTAAGTCTAAGGAGCATTTATTTAGGATTTGCTCAAATTTTGTGCAATACTCCTGATTATTAGACAATAGTGTTGGCCTTGTACTCATCCTGAGCCTCCGGGGTATCCGTTTGATTCTATAATACTCAGCAAAAGTTGAGGCATGTAGCTGATAAGTCATATTCCGTCTGGCAAGTTTCTCATAATTGTTGATGTTGGTTTCCACTTGGGGGTCCTTAGGAATTCACGAGAGCCCCTTACTAAAGTAGTAATCCGGGCCGCCTCCACATCAGTATATGCAAATACTTTTGCCCCTTGTGTCTCAATATTTTCCTGAATGTCCTCCATATTGGGTAAGTGCACGGATACAAAGCAGTTTAAACAAGTAATCAATTACCAGGAAAGAGGTTATATCCAGCACAAATATCCCCAAAGTGTGCATAAGCTGTGGGGTGTAAACTGCCAAACACCAGAAAGTAGTATCAAAAATACAAAATCACAGCAGCACCACTTACAATGTTCGAATCCTTTCTTTATTCCATGTCACAAGGATGGCAAAAAGCAATAAAACAGAACGGCGTTTCGGGTTAAGCACCCTTACTCATGTTCATACAATGTGAGTAAATATTCACAGACTTAAAGGGACAGTCAACACCAGAATGTTTGTTGTTTTAAAAGATAGATAATCCCTTTATTACCCATTCCTCAGTTTTGCATTAAAATTACATGCCCTATTTGAAACATGAAAGTTTTTTTTGGACTTGACTGTCCCTTTAAGTACCTATAGACAGGTGTGACCTCACCTCTTCAATTAACACCTTAGGTATAACTTTCTATTCTTTATTCCTATATACTGACACCTAGTGGTCAACGCCTGTAAATATTACCATTATTTTAAAAAACTTTTTTTAGAAAATTTACAATTTAAAACTCAACAATACAGATATGGAATGTAGCAGATCTAATTTACAGATTACATTAAGGACAATGTATAACTTATCACTTTATCACTTGCCCATTCAAATTAACCTTGAAAACAGCCTCTATATAAATACACTCAGATCAATTTCCCTACATTACAGTTATTAACCCCTAATCTGCTGCCCCTGACATCGCCTATAACTACATAAAGTTATTAACCCCTAATCTGCCGCCCCTAACATCACCACCACCTACTTTACACTTATTAACCCCTAATCTGCCGCCCCCAATGTCGCCGCTGCCACTATACTAAAGTTATTAACCCCTAAACCTCTGGCCTCCCACATCACTAACACTACATAAATATATTAACCCCTAAACCTAACCCTAATGTAACCCTAACCCTAAGCATAACCCTAACACCCTCTAACTTAAATATAATTAAAATAAATCGAAATTAAACTTACAATTATTACCTAAATAATTCCTATTTAAAATTAAATACAAACTTACCTATAAAATAAAAGCTAAGCTAGTTACAATATAACTAAGCTAAACATTGCCCTGGAAAGGGCATTTGGAATGGCATTACCCTTAAAAGGGCATTTAGCTCTTTTACATTGCCCAAAACCCTAATCTAAAAATATAACCCACCCAATAAACCCTTAAAAAAAACTAAAACTAACCCCGACGATCCACTTACAGTTTTGGAAGACTGGACATCCATCCTCATCCAGCTTGCAGAAGTCTTCATCCAAGCAGGTAGAAGTCCTCCTCGAAGCCTGCAGAAGTCTTCATCCAAGCGAGCAGAAGTCTTTATCCAGATGGCATCTTCTATCTTCATCCATCCGGCGCGGAGTGGGTCCATCTTCCAGACATCCGGCGCGGAGTATCCTCTTCTTACGAAATCTGCTAGAAAATTAAGTTTCCCTTTAAGTGACATCATCCAATATGGGGTCCCTTGCAGTCTGATTGGCTGATAGAATTCTATCAGCCAATAGAAATTGAAGGGGAAAAAATCCTATTGGCTGTTGCAATCAGCCAATAGGATTGAACTTTCATGCTATTGGCTGAGCCAATCAGCCAATAGAATTAGAGCTCAATCCTATTGGCTGATTGGATAACAATGCTTTTTCACTCATAGCGCAAAACTCTAGCTGAGAGAAAGTCATGCATTCGCTTACAAGCTCTCAGCTAAGATTAAAAGCAAAACTGGAAGAGTTAGCTATCACATGCTAACACAGTGCTAACTGTCCCATTAACTGATCTGTTTAATCAGTCACTATTAACAGGAGCTGTCCCAGATGATTGGAGAATAGCAAATGTAATACCTCTTCATAAAAAGGGCAGTAGAGAAGAATCTGGCAACTACAGGACAGTTAGTTTAACTTCAGTAGTAGGGAAATTAATGGAAAGCCTCTTAAAAGAAAGAATTATGACTTACATAAAGAGAAACAATTTAGAGGACCAAAATCAGCATGGTTTTACTTCAGGGAGATCATGTCAGACTAATCTAATTGACTTCTTTGATTATGTAACAAAAGTATTAGACAAGGGTGGAGCAGTTGATGTAGCATATCTAGATTTCAGCAAAGCATTTGACACCGTCCCACACAATAAACTAATTCACAAACTGTATCTCCTTTGTCTAGATTCAAAAATTGTGAACTGGGTGGAATGCTGGCTTAAGGACAGAAAACAAAGTGTCTTAGTAAATGGAGTTCATTCAGCAGAGGGGGCTGTTACTAGTGGTGTTCCTCAGGGGTCAGTTCTGGGGCCTGTTTTGTTTAACATATTTATCTGCGATATCAGCAAAGGGCTACAGGGGAAAGTATGTCTCTTTGCAGATGATACAAAAATTTGTAACAGAGTGGATGTTCCAGGGGGGAGTAGACAAAATGAGAAGTGATATACAACAATTGGAGGATTGGACAAACGACTGGGATCTGAAGTTTAACACAGTTTAATGCATTTAGGGAAGAAAAATGCAAATGTTAATTACAGACTCAATGACACTTTACTGACTGTTACAGATGAGGAACAGGACTTGGGAATTATTATTTCAGATTATTTAAAACTTAGTAAACAATGTAGTAATGCAGCGAGTAAGGCTAGCAGAATGCTTGGATATATTGGTAGAGGTATTTGCAGCAGAAATAGTAAGGTTCTTATGCCACTTTATAGATCATTAGTTAGGCCTCATCTTGAGTATTGTGTGCAGTTCTGGAGGCCATATCTTCAGAAGGATATTAACAAACTTGAATCTGTGCAAAGGAGGGCTGCCAAAATGGTACATGGTCTAAAAAAATAAAACTTACCAGGATAGGCTCAATGACCTAAATATGTATAGCTTAGAGGAGAGAAGGGAAAGAGGTGATATGATAGCAACTTTCAAGTACATTAAAGGGTTTAGTAAAACTGAGGCTGTGGGTATTTTACATAAAATGGAAAATTCAAGAACAAGGGGTCATGAGCTCAAGCTAAAGGGTAGTAGATTCAGGAGTAATTTGAGGAAGAACTTCTTTACAGAAAGAGTGATTGATTTATGGAATAAATCTCCTCAAGAGGTAGTAGCAACAAACACTGTGGGGGACTTTAAAAATGCATGGGACAAGCATAAGGCTATCCTACGAACTAGATAAGTTTATACTGTTAGGTAAGGTCGGGCAGACTTGCTGGGCCTATGGCTCTTATCTGCCGTCAATATCTATGTTTCTATGTTTCTATGCATCTGGCCAAATGGGTCAAGGTCTCTTCCAAAACCTTATCCATCTTCATCAAGGCGGTGAGAAGTCTTCATCCAGACGGCAACATCTTCATCCATCGCAGGGGCATCTTCTATCTTCATCCCGGTGGTGTGGAGCTATGGCAGCGTGGAGCTGAGCAGGACCAGTGGCAAAGATGACATCTAGTGTGGAGGCTCCTGTTCATACGATCTTTGCTACACACTGAAGATTGAATGCAAGGTCCCCCTTTTATATTTGAGGTACCTTGCATTCCTATTGGCTGAAATATTCAAATAAGCCAATAGGATAAGAGCTGCTTAAATCCTATTGGCTGCTCAAAAATCAAATCAACCAATAGGATTTAAGCAGTTCTTATCCTATTGACTGATTTAAATATTTCAGCCAATAGGAATGCAAGGTACCCCAAACATTAAAGGGGTACCTTGCATTCAATCTTCAGTGTGCGGCAGAGATCGCATGAAGAGGAGCCTCCATGCTGAATGTCATCACCGATCCTGCTCAGCTCCGTGCCACCACAGCTCTGCGCCACTGGGATGAAAATAAAAGATGCCCCTGCGATGGATGAAGATTTTTTTGGGATGGATTTCTTTTTAGATTAGGGCTTTTTTTATTTTTTTTATGGGCAGCAAAAGAGCTGATTGCCCTTTTAAGGGCAATGTCCATACACATGTCCCTTTAGTGGCAATAGTTATCTTAGGTTTTTTAAGACTTAGTTTTTAATTATGGTGGGTTTTACTGTTAGGGGGTACGTTATAATTTTTTAATGTAAAATAACTTATTGCTTCATGAGATGCCCAGGTTAATCTCATGAATAAAACTCCATCCCCATATGACCAGATTTTTGCAAAAACAAATTAAACATTCCATTCAATCTGAAAATCTGTACTCTATATTGTACATGAATCACAGATTAAACTATGCATACAGTCTCAAAAACATCTATATTGGTGCAGCAATATGTTAGTTAAGTATAACAATCTCATGACAATACTACTAAGGCCTTACTTTCATAACACAGAACTGCATATATATTGTTGTACTGACCGCCTCCTGCACTGACAATCATTATCCAGTCCTGTTATTGGAATGGATACATCATATTATCACATATTATACACTGTATGAAGAAACTAAATCGCTGCTATAATTTATTAAGAATTAACTCATAACTGACCATTAACCTCAATTTGAAAGTAGATTGTTGCATATAGGCATCCATTCAAAATTCCCTAGTATTTTTGTTTGCTATATTGAAACAGACATCATGTCCTGAGCCCATTTTAAACAATTTTTTACCCTATAACTCACACATGAACTTTATTGAACTTTATTGAACTTTATTGTCACAAAGATTGATCATCAGATAATATAATTGTAAAGCATTAGATGTCACACAGCAGCTACTACTTATTACATAAAAGCACTGTATACTATCTGTTTGTTCATTCCATTCAGTAGCATGGTATTTAACCAGAAAATCCATCTGCTCTCAGCTACTGTTTCAATATTACCACGACACATTCCCAACCAAAATTTTAGTTAAACAAAACATTACAGATCCGGTTTGCTACTTCGTGTTGTAAGAAATGTCTTGCCACAGAAGTAAGTTTCCTCCTTTTCTTTAGGTCAGAGCCACTATACCTAATATTACATAAATTCCCATTACCAAAAACTATTGGTCGTCCTGGAAGGGCCTCTTTATTGTTGTGAATTTTAGGTAGTAAGTAAAAAGTAGGAACTTTAGGAGTGTCTAATTTCGCAAAATGTATATTCTTTCTCAGTTATAATAATTTGGACTTTAGCTTCCTGAATGAACTTATCATATCTCAGCAGGAAAATTTGCGTAGGATCAGACTACAATTTTTTGAAGCAATTCCCATCTTTTAGCTGCCTCAAAACTTTTCTCTTCTACTTATCCACGAGTCAAATAACTATCAGCTAGATTACAAGTTTTGCAATATGGTGCTGTACGGCTATACCGCTGAAAAATTGGCCATTGCGCATGGATTGACAAGTAACGTATATAACGAGTCGCAGTGGTATAGCTATACCACAAGCATTTTAGCCTTAACACAACCCTCCATTCCGCACTCAAAAAATGACGTTTGAGTGCAGAATTTTCCATAGCGCCGTATTACAGGTTGTGCGGTCTGGCTAAAATGCTTGCATTACAGCCTTATACCGACACAATCCATTCCGCGATCTGAGACCAGTAGTAATTTTATTTTTTGCAAAACAAAAATGTTTCACAAAACTCATAACTAAAATAAACACACGCACCTATAAACTACCTATTAACCCCAAAAGCGCCACCCTCCTGCATTGCAAATACTATATTTAAACCTATTAACCCCTAATCTGCTGGTCACCCACATTGTTGACACTAAAATAAACCTATTAACCCCTAGACCTCCGACCCCCCACATCGACAACACCAAATAAATTTAGTAACCCCTACACCACCGGCCGCCCACATCGCCAACACTATAATAAAGTAATTAACCCCTAAACCTCCACCCCCCCATGGCAACTAATCAACTAAACCTAAAAACCCCTAAACTGCCAGCCCCCCACAGCGTAACTTATAAACTAAACCTATTTACCCCTAAATCACCCCCCCACATCACAAAACACTAAATTAAACTATTAACCCCTAAACCTAACATCCCCCAACTTTAAATTAAAAAATTATAAAATAACTATCTTAAAATAAATAAAAACTTACCTGTGAAATAAAAAATAAAAAATAAGATTAAACAATAAATTAACCTAGCATTAACCTAGCATAACTACCAATCAAAAAACCTAAATTACCAATTTAAATAAACCTAATACTAAAAAAAAAAATAAAAAATTTAACATTTAAAAAAAAAAAAAAAACCACTAAAATTACGAAAAATAAAAAACACTAAGATTACAATAAATAAAAACACTAACGCCTAGATTACGAGTTTTGTCGGTAAAGACCTGCGGGGCTAATGAGCCTTTTTTTTACCAGCGTTGCTTAAGTCAGCGGTAAGATGGCTAAAATGTGCTCGTGCTCGATTTCCCCATAGGAAACAATGGGGCTGAGCTGGCTGGAAAAAAAACTAACACCTGTAAAAAAGCAGTGTCCAGGTTCTAACGCAGCCCCATTGTTTCCTATGGGAAAAAAAAAGTTATGTCTGCACCTAACATCCTAACATGAACCCCGAGTCTAAACAACCCTAATCTTACACTTATTAACCCCTAATCTGCCTCCCCCGCTATTGCTGACACTTACATTATATTATTAACCCCTAATCTGCCGCTCCAGACACCGCTAAACTTACATTATCCCTATGAACCATTAATATACTGCCCCCAACATCGCCGCCACCTATATTATAGTCATAAACCCCTAATCCGCCGCACCCAACGTCGCCGCCACCTAACTACACTTATCAACCCCTAATCTGCTGACCGGACATCACAGCCACTTTAATAAATGTATTAACCCCTAAACTTCCGCACTCCCACCCCGCAAACACTATAGTAAATTTTATTAACCCCTAATCTGCCCCCCCCATGTCGCCGCCACCTACCTACAATTATTAACCCCTAATCTTTCGCCCCCAACATCGCCACTACTATAATAAAGTTATTAACCCCTAAACCTAAGTCTAACCCTAACCCTAACACCCCCCTAAGTTAAATATAATTTAAATAAATCTAAATAAAATTACTATCATTAAATAAATTAATCCTATTTAAAACTAAATACTAACCTATAAAATAAACCATAAGATAGCTACAATATAATTTAATATTTACATGTAGCTATTTTAGGATTTATGTCAAGCCAATAGGAATGCAAGGTACCCCATATTTAAACGGGTACCTTCCATTCAAGCTTCAGTGTACAGCGGTGACCGTGTGAAGAGGATCCTCCACACTGGATGTCCGTGCCACCGGTGGCAATGTTCCGTGTCTCTATAGCTCCACGACACTCGGATAAATAAAGAAGATGCTGCCTTGATGAAGACTTCTCGCTGCCTGGATGAAGATGGATGTCCGAACTTCAGGAATCGTGAGTAGATTTTCTGGGGTTAGTATTTTTTGGGGTGTTTTTTTTTTTAGATTAGGGATGTGCAGTAAAAGAGCTGAATGCCCTTTTAAGGGCAATGTCCATACAAATTCTCCTTTAGGGGCAATGGGTAGTTTAGGATTTTTTTAGACTTAGGTTTTTTATTTTGGGGGGTTGGTTGGGTGGGGTGTTTTACTTTTAGTGGGAACTTTGTAATTTTGTAATGTAAAATAGCTGTTTAACTTAGGGCAATGCCATACAAAAGGCCCTTTTAAGGGCTATTGGTAGTTTATTGTTAGGGTAGGGGGTGTTTTTATTTGGGGGGGCTTTTTATAGCTCTATTAGATTCGGTGTAATTTCTATTATTTTGGATCATTTCGTTTCTTATTTTTGTAATCTTAGTGTTTTTTTTATTTTTCTGAACTTTAGTGGTTTTTTTTGTAATATTAGATTTTTTAATTTTTTTCGTAGCATTAGGTTTATTTAAATTTTTAATTTAGGTTTTTTTAATTGGTAGTTTTTTTATTTTGTGATGTGAGTGGGCCGGCAATTTAGGGGTTAATAAGTTTAGTTTATTTGTTGTGATGTGGGGGGCTAGCGGATTAGGGGTTAATACTTATTTAGTGTTGGCGATGTCAGGGTGCAGCGGATTAGGGGTTAATCACTTTATTTAGCATTGGCAATGTTGGGGAGTGGTGGATTAAGGGTTAATAACTTTATTTAGTATCCAAAAATAACACAATCCCAGACCGGCTCCTCCTAAAGCGACTTTATTTCTTTCACTTAAAAAGTAATAAACATCAACAGCAATAAAAAATGTTAGTAGCACAACCTGTCACTTCCAAAAGCACCTACAGGTTAAGTAATAACATAGACATATGAAGTCGGCTCCCCTTCACATCTTACGCGTTTCAGGATTACCCTTATTCATAGATACTGGAATGGAGTCACTTCCTTTTACTTATACTCATTTTATTGTCTGATAGGTTAACCACTGACTTACCTCTAGAGATTGATTGGATCTAAATTGAACTGACAAATATTGCTTATTAAACACCATATACATTCTAAAACGTATATGTATTCTAAAACATCCACATTCTAAAACGTATATGTATGACGTCTGAGTGCTGACACTGAATATGTGTTTAACATATAGAAATGTTTTAAGTCAAATTCTATTTCAAATATAAGAAACAGTTTATGCCTCACAAGACATCAAATGCTAATTTAGCAAAATTATAACTTTAAATACATCTCTGTATGTTGCAACAAAACTGAATGTATACAGGTTACAAATGTATAAACTTATTATTAATATACACTTTCATCTACACTATTTCAAAGTATATTGGGAGAAAAAAAAAACATAATAATGGGGATATTATCTCTTCATAATTCATTAATAAAGACAATATTTATATTTAATTCTTAACCAAATACTTGTGAAAAGATAAAGTAGAGAATGTTGGTAAAAAATATATATAATGAGTACATGTTTAGGATGGTTACTCCTAGATTGTTTTTAGGGATTGGTTTTCTATAGGTCTTAGTGTGTATTTTACCACTACTATCAGCACCTTGAAATGTTACATCAAGATAGTTAATTTCTTTCCAGTTATATTCCATGGTTAAAGTCAGTCCTACCTCATTGGAGTTAAGATACTCCAAAAAGTTCTCAATTCTCTCAATAGGGCCCTTCCAAACAAGGATCGGGTCATCAATAAACCTGCGATAAAACATAACATTCTCTCTAAAGGTATCTCTATCCCCAAAGATGTGGGACTCATCCCACCAACCTAAAAATAGGTTGGCGTAGGAGGGGGCAAATTTGGCCCCCATTGCGGTCCCACATCTCTGGAGATAGAAATTGCCCTGAAACTCTGTTATATCCCTATATATAACCATAATGACCAAATGTTTTGTAATAACCAAGTTAATATAACTCATTATATATATTTTTTACCAACATTCTCTACTTTATCTTTTCACAAGTATTTGGTTAAGAATTAAATATAAATATTGTCTTTATTAATGAATTATGAAGATATAATATCCCCATTATTATGGGTTTTTTTTCTCCCAATATACTTCGAAATAGTGTAGATGAAAGTGTATATTAATAATACGTTTATACATTTGTAATCGGTATACATTCAGTTTTGTTGCAACATACAGAGATGTATTTAAAGTTATAATTTTGATAAATTAGCATTTGATGTCTTGTGAGGCATAAACTGTTTCTTATATTTGAAATAGAATTTGACTTAATACATTTCTATATGTTAAACACATATTCAGTGTCAGCACTCAGACGTTGTCATACATAAACATTTTAGAATGTGGATGTAAGCATATAGATATATATATATGGGTGGAATTTAGATCCACTTGGAAATTCACTTTGAGGATAAAATTGTCCGCTTGCCCCATTCTAATGTATATGGTGTTTAATAAGTAATATTTGTGAGTTCAATTTAGATCCAATCAATCTCTAGAGGTAAGTCAGTGGTTAACCTATCAGACAATAGCAATGAGTATAAGTAAAAGGAAGTGACTCCATTCCAGTATCTATGAATAAGGTTAATCCAGAAACACGTAAGATGTGAAGGGGAGCCAACTTCATATGTCTGTGTTATTACTTAACCTGTAGGTGCTTTTGGAAGTGACAGGTTGTGCTACTAACATTTTTATTGCTGTTGATGTTTATTACTTTTTAAGTGGAAGAAATAAAGTTGCTTTAGTAGGAGCCGGTCTGGGATTGTGTTATTTTTGGATGGTATCTTGGACTTACCCACAGGGCTCTCCTAGCGAATAACGGACGCAATACACTGACCTCTGAACCCGAAAGCGGTGAGAATTGGCTGAGCGGAGAAATTGAGACGGATCGAATGTGATGTTGCATCACGGAAGATTCGACTCCCAGTAAGTCTACTTATATTTTTCTGATATTTATCTTGTATCATTTTACGATCCAAGGGATAATTGATGGCAGAGTATAAGTAAATATCTAATTTATCTGAAGTGCACAAACACACTTTGTTTGTTTGTCGTTGTAACTTTATTTAGTATCATCGATGTCAGGGAGTGGCGGATTAGGGGTTAATACATTTATTTAGTGTCAGCAATGTTGGGAAACGGCGGATTAGGGTTTAATACATTTATTTAGTGTCGGCGATGTTGGGGAGCAGCAGATTAGGGGTTAATAGGTATATTTAGTGTCGGGGAGTGGCTGATTTAGTGTCAGCGATGTTGGGAAACAGCGGATTAGGGGTTAATACATTTATTTAGTGTCGGCGATGTTGGGGAGCAGCAGATTAGGAGTTAATAGATTTATTTTGTGTCGGGAGCAGCTGATTAGGGGTCAAAACGTTTTATTTAGTGTCGGCGATGTTGGGGAGCAGCGGATTATGGGTTAATAAGTTTACTTATTGTCAGCGATGTCAGGGAGCAGTGGACTAGGGGTGTTTAGACTAGGGGTTTATGTTAGGGTTCAAGAAAAAATGGCAAAGTCCCAGATGTAGATAAATAAAAACAGAATTTATTTGAATAGGGTTAAAACATGAGAAAAAGGTGTTGTAAAAGCATAGAAAGGTCTAACGCGTTTCGGCTAGCTCTTGCCGTAATCATAGACCATGTCTAATGTATAAATAAAAAGAGAGAAGCGCTCAACCTGGGAACGAACAATAGCATAATAGCTTGTTCTATGGCTAGTTACCACCCTAGAAGCAGCCTCTTTTTGCTCAATATGTGCCTTTCACAGAGAAAAACTTTCCTGTAGCATATCAGTCTGATCCTGACTTCACAGTACAGTCCAGCCCCGAAATACCAGGCAATCCCTCTCTGAACAAGAGAAACAGCAAAACCCCAGACGTACGTTTCGGCCTATTGTGGGCCTCGTCAGTGAGGTGCAGCCATATCCCTCTAGGCACACTGAGCAACGGGTCCACGTCTGGATTCCCGCATCACACTTAGGGAGACTTCCCTAAGTGTCATAATTTGCATAAATAAAAAGAGAGAAGCGCTCAACCTGGGAACGAACAATAGCATAATAGCTTGTTCTATGGCTAGTTACCACCCTAGAAGCAGCCTCTTTTTGCTCAATATGTGCCTTTCACAGAGAAAAACTTTCCTGTAGCATATCAGTCTGATCCTGACTTCACAGTACAGTCCAGCCCCGAAATACCAGGCAATCCCTCTCTGAACAAGAGAAACAGCAAAACCCCAGACGTACGTTTCGGCCTATTGTGGGCCTCGTCAGTGAGGGGCAGCCATATCCCTCTAGGCACACTGAGCAACGGGTCCACGTCTGGATTCCCGCATCACACTTAGGGAGACTTCCCTAAGTGTCATAATTTGCATAAATAAAAAGAGAGAAGCGCTCAACCTGGGAACGAACAATAGCATAATAGCTTGTTCTATGGCTAGTTACCACCCTAGAAGCAGCCTCTTTTTGCTCAATATGTGCCTTTCACAGAGAAAAACTTTCCTGTAGCATATCAGTCTGATCCTGACTTCACAGTACAGTCCAGCCCCGAAATACCAGGCAATCCCTCTCTGAACAAGAGAAACAGCAAAACCCCAGATGTACGTTTCGGCCTATTGTGGGCCTCGTCAGTGAGGTGCAGCCATATCCCTCTAGGCACACTGAGCAACGGGTCCACGTCTGGATTCCCGCATCACACTTAGGGAGACTTCCCTAAGTGTCATAATTTGCATAAATAAAAAGAGAGAAGCGCTCAACCTGGGAACGAACAATAGCATAATAGCTTGTTCTATGGCTAGTTACCACCCTAGAAGCAGCCTCTTTTTTTGCTCAATATGTGCCTTTCACAGAGAAAAACTTTCCTGTAGCATATCAGTCTGATCCTGACTTCACAGTACAGTCCAGCCCCGAAATACCAGGCAATCCCTCTCTGAACAAGAGAAACAGCAAAACCCCAGACGTACGTTTCGGCCTATTGTGGGCCTCGTCAGTGAGGTGCAGCCATATCCCTCTAGGCACACTGAGCAACGGGTCCACGTCTGGATTCCCGCATCACACTTAGGGAGACTTCCCTAAGTGTCATAATTTGCATAAATAAAAAGAGAGAAGCGCTCAACCTGGGAACGAACAATAGCATAATAGCTTGTTCTATGGCTAGTTACAACCCTAGAAGCAGCCTCTTTTTGCTCAATATGTGCCTTTCACAGAGAAAAACTTTCCTGTAGCATATCAGTCTGATCCTGACTTCACAGTACAGTCCAGCCCCGAAATACCAGGCAATCCCTCTCTGAACAAGAGAAACAGCAAAACCCCAGACGTACGTTTCGGCCTATTGTGGGCCTCGTCAGTGAGGTGCAGCCATATCCCTCTAGGCACACTGAGCAACGGGTCCACGTCTGGATTCCCGCATCACACTTAGGGAGACTTCCCTAAGTGTCATAATTTGCATAAATAAAAAGAGAGAAGCGCTAAACCTGGGAACGAACAATAGCATAATAGCTTGTTCTATGGCTAGTTACCACCCTAGAAGCAGCCTCTTTTTGCTCAATATGTGCCTTTCACAGAGAAAAACTTTCCTGTAGCATATCAGTCTGATCCTGACTTCACAGTACAGTCCAGCCCCGAAATATCAGGCAATCCCTCTCTGAACAAGAGAAACAGCAAAACCCCAGACGTACGTTTCGGCCTATTGTGGGCCTCGTCAGTGAGGTGCAGCCATATCCCTCTAGGCACACTGAGCAACGGGTCCACGTCTGGATTCCCGCATCACACTTAGGGAGACTTCCCTAAGTGTCATAATTTGCATAAATAAAAAGAGAGAAGCGCTCAACCTGGGAACGAACAATAGCATAATAGCTTGTTCTATGGCTAGTTACCACCCTAGAAGCAGCCTCTTTTTGCTCAATATGTGCCTTTCACAGAGAAAAACTTTCCTGTAGCATATCAGTCTGATCCTGACTTCACAGTACAGTCCAGCCCCGAAATACCAGGCAATCCCTCTCTGAACAAGAGAAACAGCAAAACCCCAGACGTACGTTTCAGCCTATTGTGGGCCTCGTCAGTGAGGTGCAGCCATATCCCTCTAGGCACACTGAGCAACGGGTCCACGTCTGGATTCCCGCATCACACTTAGGGAGACTTCCCTAAGTGTCATAATTTGCATAAATAAAAAGAGAGAAGCGCTCAACCTGGGAACGAACAATAGCATAATAGCTTGTTCTATGGCTAGTTACCACCCTAGAAGCAGCCTCTTTTTGCTCAATATGTGCCTTTCACAGAGAAAAACTTTCCTGTAGCATATCAGTCTGATCCTGACTTCACAGTACAGTCCAGCCCCGAAATACCAGGCAATGCCTCTCTGAACAAGAGAAACAGCAAAACCCCAGACGTACGTTTCGGCCTATTGTGGGCCTCGTCAGTGAGGTGCAGCCATATCCCTCTAGGCACACTGAGCAACGGGTCCACGTCTGGATTCCCGCATCACACTTAGGGAGACTTCCCTAAGTGTCATAATTTGCATAAATAAAAAGAGAGAAGCGCTCAACCTGGGAACGAACAATAGCATAATAGCTTGTTCTATGGCTAGTTACCACCCTAGAAGCAGCCTCTTTTTGCTCAATATGTGCCTTTCACAGAGAAAAACTTTCCTGTAGCATATCAGTCTGATCCTGACTTCACAGTACAGTCCAGCCCCGAAATACCAGGCAATTCCTCTCTGAACAAGAGAAACAGCAAAACCCCAGACGTACGTTTCGGCCTATTGTGGGCCTCGTCAGTGAGGTGCAGCCATATCCCTCTAGGCACACTGAGCAACGGGTCCACGTCTGGATTCCCGCATCACACTTAGGGAGACTTCCCTAAGTGTCATAATTTGCATAAATAAAAAGAGAGAAGCGCTCAACCTGGGAACGAACAATAGCATAATTGCTTGTTCTATGGCTAGTTACCACCCTAGAAGCAGCCTCTTTTTGCTCAATATGTGCCTTTCACAGAGAAAAACTTTCCTGTAGCATATCAGTCTGATCCTGACTTCACAGTACAGTCCAGCCCCGAAATACCAGGCAATCCCTCTCTGAACAAGAGAAACAGCAAAACCCCAGACGTACGTTTCGGCCTATTGTGGGCCTCGTCAGTGAGGTGCAGCCATATCCCTCTAGGCACACTGAGCAACGGGTCCACGTCTGGATTCCCGCATCACACTTAGGGAGACTTCCCTAAGTGTCATAATTTGCATAAATAAAATGAGAGAAGCGCTCAACCTGGGAACGAACAATAGCATAATAGCTTGTTCTATGGCTAGTTACCACCCTAGAAGCAGCCTCTTTTTGCTCAATATGTGCCTTTCACAGAGAAAAACTTTCCTGTAGCATATCAGTCTGATCCTGACTTCACAGTACAGTCCAGCCCCGAAATACCAGGCAATCCCTCTCTGAACAAGAGAAACAGCAAAACCCCAGACGTACGTTTCGGCCTATTGTGGGCCTCGTCAGTGAGGTGCAGCCATATCCCTCTAGGCACACTGAGCAACGGGTCCACGTCTGGATTCCCGCATCACACTTAGGGAGACTTCCCTAAGTGTCATAATTTGCATAAATAAAAAGAGAGAAGCGCTCAACCTGGGAACGAACAATAGCATAATAGCTTGTTCTATGGCTAGTTACCACCCTAGAAGCAGCCTCTTTTTGCTCAATATGTGCCTTTCACAGAGAAAAACTTTCCTGTAGCATATCAGTCTGATCCTGACTTCACAGTACAGTCCAGCCCCGAAATACCAGGCAATCCCTCTCTGAACAAGAGAAACAGCAAAACCCCAGACGTACGTTTCGGCCTATTGTGGGCCTCGTCAGTGAGGTGCAGCCATATCCCTCTAGACACACTGAGCAACGGTCCACGTCTGGATTCCCGCATCACACTTAGGGAGACTTCCCTAAGTGTCATAATTTGCATAAATAAAAAGAGAGAAGCGCTCAACCTGGGAACGAACAATAGCATAATAGCTTGTTCTATGGCTAGTTACCACCCTAGAAGCAGCCTCTTTTTTTGCTCAATATGTGCCTTTCACAGAGAAAAACTTTCCTGTAGCATATCAGTCTGATCCTGACTTCACAGTACAGTCCAGCCCCGAAATACCAGGCAATCCCTCTCTGAACAAGAGAAACAGCAAAACCCCAGACGTACGTTTCGGCCTATTGTGGGCCTCGTCAGTGAGGTGCAGCCATATCCCTCTAGGCACACTGAGCAACGGGTCCACGTCTGGATTCCCGCATCACACTTAGGGAGACTTCCCTAAGTGTCATAATTTGCATAAATAAAAAGAGAGAAGCGCTCAACCTGGGAACGAACAATAGCATAATAGCTTGTTCTATGGCTAGTTACCACCCTAGAAGCAGCCTCTTTTTGCTCAATATGTGCCTTTCACAGAGAAAAACTTTCCTGTAGCATATCAGTCTGATCCTGACTTCACAGTACAGTCCAGCCCCAAAATACCAGGCAATCCCTCTCTGAACAAGAGAAACAGCAAAACCCCAGACGTACGTTTCGGCCTATTGTGGGCCTCGTCAGTGAGGTGCAGCCATATCCCTCTAGGCACACTGAGCAACGGGTCCACGTCTGGATTCCCGCATCACACTTAGGGAGACTTCCCTAAGTGTCATAATTTGCATAAATAAAAAGAGAGAAGCGCTCAACCTGGGAACGAACAATAGAATAATAGCTTGTTCTATGGCTAGTTACCACCCTAGAAGCAGCCTCTTTTTGCTCAATATGTGCCTTTCACAGAGAAAAACTTTCCTGTAGCATATCAGTCTGATCCTGACTTCACAGTACAGTCCAGCCCCGAAATACCAGGCAATCCCTCTCTGAACAAGAGAAACAGCAAAACCCCAGACGTACGTTTCGGCCTATTGTGGGCCTCGTCAGTGAGGTGCAGCCATATCCCTCTAGGCACACTGAGCAACGGGTCCACGTCTGGGGTTGTCATGTTCCTTGTTCAGAGGAGAATTGCCTGGTATTTCGGGGCTGGACTGACCTTACTTGGCGGGATCAGACTGATATACTTCAGGAAAAACTTTCCTGTAGCATATCAGTCTGATCCTGACTTCACAGTACAGTCCAGCCCCGAAATACCAGGCAATCCCTCTCTGAACAAGAGAAACAGCAAAACCCCAGACGTACGTTTCGGCCTATTGTGGGCCTCGTCAGTGAGGTGCAGCCATATCCCTCTAGGCACACTGAGCAACGGGTCCACGTCTGGGGATGTCATGTTCCTTGTTCAGAGGAGAATTGCCTGGTATTTCGGGGCTGGACTGACCTTACTTGGCGGGATCAGACTGATATACTTCAGGAAAGTTTTCTTCTGTGAAAAGCACACTGGTCTAAAAGAGGCTGCTTCCGGGTGGTAAATCGCCATAGAACAAGCCACTGAGCTGTTGTTCGTTCCTGGTTGAGCGCTTCTCTCTTTGTATGCAAATTATTATGACCCTGGGGAAGTCTCCCTATGGGTGATGGGGGAAACCAGACGTGGACTCCTTGCTCAGTGTGCTTAGAGGAATGTGGCTGCACCTCACTGACGAGGCCCATAGGAGGCTGAAACGATCATCTGGGGTTGTCATGTTCCTTGTTCAGAGGAGAATTGCCTGGTATTTCGGGGCTGGACTGACCTTACTTGGCGGGATCAGACTGATATACTTCAGGAAAGTTTTCTTCTGTGAAAAGCACACTGGTCTAAAAGAGGCTGCTTCCGGGTGGTAAATCGCCATAGAACAAGCCACTGAGCTGTTGTTCGTTCCTGGTTGAGCGCTTCTCTCTTTGTATGCAAATTATTATGACCCTGGGGAAGTCTCCCTATGGGTGATGGGGGAAACCAGACGTGGACTCCTTGCTCAGTGTGCTTAGAGGAATGTGGCTGCACCTCACTGACGAGGCCCATAGGAGGCCGAAACGATCGTTTGGGGTTGTCATGTTCCTTGTTCAGAGGAGAATTGCCTGGTATTTCGGGGCTGGACTGACCTTACTTGGCGGGATCAGACTGATATACTTCAGGAAAGTTTTCTTCTGTGAAAAGCACACTGGTCTAAAAGAGGCTGCTTCCGGGTGGTAAATCGCCATAGAACAAGCCACTGAGCTGTTGTTCGTTCCTGGTTGAGCGCTTATCTCTCTTTGTATGCAAATTATTATGACCCTGGGGAAGTCTCCCTATGGGTGATGGGGGAAACCAGACGTGGACTCCTTGCTCAGTGTGCTTAGAGGAATGTGGCTGCACCTCACTGACGAGGCCCATAGGAGGCCGAAACGATCGTCTGGGGTTGTCATGTTCCTTGTTCAGAGGAGAATTGCCTGGTATTTCGGGGCTGGACTGACCTTACTTGGCGGGATCAGACTGATATACTTCAGGAAAGTTTTCTTCTGTGAAAAGCACACTGGTCTAAAAGAGGCTGCTTCCGGGTGGTAAATCGCCATAGAACAAGCCACTGAGCTGTTGTTCGTTCCTGGTTGAGCGCTTCTCTCTTTGTATGCAAATTATTATGACCCTGGGGAAGTCTCCCTATGGGTGATGGGGGAAACCAGACGTGGACTCCTTGCTCAGTGTGCTTAGAGGAATGTGGCTGCACCTCACTGACGAGGCCCATAGGAGGCCGAAACGATCGTCTGGGGTTGTCATGTTCCTTGTTCAGAGGAGAATTGCCTGGTATTTCGGGGCTGGACTGACCTTACTTGGCGGGATCAGAGTGATATACTTCAGGAAAGTTTTCTTCTGTGAAAAGCACACTGGTCTAAAAGATGCTGCTTCTGGGTGGTAAATCGCCATAGAACAAGCCACTGAGCTGTTGTTCGTTCCTGGTTGAGCGCTTCTCTCTTTGTATGCAAATTATTATGACCCTGGGGAAGTCTCCCTATGGGTGATGGGGGAAACCAGACGTGGACTCCTTGCTCAGTGTGCTTAGAGGAATGTGGCTGCACCTCACTGACGAGGCCCATAGGAGGCCGAAACGATCGTCTGGGGTTGTCATGTTCCTTGTTCAGAGGAGAATTGCCTTGTATTTCGGGGCTGGACTGACCTTACTTGGCGGGATCAGACTGATATACTTCAGGAAAGTTTTCTTCTGTGAAAAGCACACTGGTCTAAAAGAGGCTGCTTCCGGGTGGTAAATCGCCATAGAACAAGCCACTGAGCTGTTGTTCGTTCCTGGTTGAGCGCTTCTCTCTTTGTATGCAAATTATTATGACCCTGGGGAAGTCTCCCTATGGGTGATGGGGGAAACCAGACGTGGACTCCTTGCTCAGTGTGCTTAGAGGAATGTGGCTGCACCTCACTGACGAGGTCCATAGGAGGCCGAAACGATCGTCTGGGGTTGTCATGTTCCTTGTTCAGAGGAGAATTGCCTGGTATTTCGGGGCTGGACTGACCTTACTTGGCGGGATCAGACTGATATACTTCAGGAAAGTTTTCTTCTGTGAAAAGCACACTGGTCTAAAAGAGGCTGCTTCCGGGTGGTAAATAGCCATAGAACAAGCCACTGAGCTGTTGTTCGTTCCTGGTTGAGCGCTTCTCTCTTTGTATGCAAATTATTATGACCCTGGGGAAGTCTCCCTATGGGTGATGGGGGAAACCAGACGTGGACTCCTTGCTCAGTGTGCTTAGAGGAATGTGGCTGCACCTCACTGACGAGGCCCATAGGAGGCCGAAACGATCGTCTGGGGTTGTCATGTTCCTTGTTCAGAGGAGAATTGCCTGGTATTTCGGGGCTGGACTGACCTTACTTGGCGGGATCAGACTGATATACTTCAGGAAAGTTTTCTTCTGTGAAAAGCACACTGGTCTAAAAGAGGCTGCTTCCGGGTGGTAAATCGCCATAGAACAAGCCACTGAGCTGTTGTTCGTTCCTGGTTGAGCGCTTCTCTCTTTGTATGCAAATTATTATGACCCTGGGGAAGTCTCCCTATAGGTGATGGGGGAAACCAGACGTGGACTCCTTGCTCAGTGTGCTTAGAGGAATGTGGCTGCACCTCACTGACGAGGTCCATAGGAGGCCGAAACGATCGTCTGGGGTTGTCATGTTCCTTGTTCAGAGGAGAATTGCCTGGTATTTCGGGCTGGACTGACCTTACTTGGCGGGATCAGACTGATATACTTCAGGAAAGTTTTCTTCTGTGAAAAGCACACTGGTCTAAAAGAGGCTGCTTCCGGGTGGTAAATAGCCATAGAACAAGCCACTGAGCTGTTGTTCGTTCCTGGTTGAGCGCTTCTCTCTTTGTATGCAAATTATTATGACCCTGGGGAAGTCTCCCTATGGGTGATGGGGGAAACCAGACGTGGACTCCTTGCTCAGTGTGCTTAGAGGAATGTGGCTGCACCTCACTGACGAGGCCCATAGGAGGCCGAAACGATCGTCTGGGGTTGTCATGTTCCTTGTTCAGAGGAGAATTGCCTGGTATTTCGGGGCTGGACTGACCTTACTTGGCGGGATCAGACTGATATACTTCAGGAAAGTTTTCTTCTGTGAAAAGCACACTGGTCTAAAAGAGGCTGCTTCCGGGTGGTAAATCGCCATAGAACAAGCCACTGAGCTGTTGTTCGTTCCTGGTTGAGCGCTTCTCTCTTTGTATGCAAATTATTATGACCCTGGGGAAGTCTCCCTATAGGTGATGGGGGAAACCAGACGTGGACTCCTTGCTCAGTGTGCTTAGAGGAATGTGGCTGCACCTCACTGACGAGGCCCATAGGAGGCCGAAACGATCGTCTGGGGTTGTCATGTTCCTTGTTCAGAGGAGAATTGCCTGGTATTTCGGGGCTGGACTGACCTTACTTGGCGGGATCAGACTGAAATACTTCAGGAAAGTTTTCTTCTGTGAAAAGCACACTGGTCTAAAAGAGGCTGCTTCCGGGTGGTAAATCGCCATAGAACAAGCCACTGAGCTGTTGTTCGTTCCTGGTTGAGCGCTTCTCTCTTTGTATTCAAATTATTATGACCCTGGGCAAGTCTCCCTATGGGTGATGGGGGAAACCAGACGTGGACTCCTTGCTCAGTGTGCTTAGAGGAATGTGGCTGCACCTCACTGACGAGGCCCATAGGAGGCCGAAACGATCGTCTGGGGTTGTCATGTTCCTTGTTCAGAGGAGAATTGCCTGGTATTTCGGGGCTGGACTGACCTTACTTGGCGGGATCAGACTGATATACTTCAGGAAAGTTTTCTTCTGTGAAAAGCACACTGGTCTAAAAGAGGCTGCTTCCGGGTGGTAAATCGCCATAGAACAAGCCACTGAGCTGTTGTTCGTTCCTGGTTGAGCGCTTCTCTCTTTGTATGCAAATTATTATGACCCTGGGGAAGTCTCCCTATGGGTGATGGGGGAAACCAGACGTGGACTCCTTGCTCAGTGTGCTTAGAGGAATGTGGCTGCACCTCACTGACGAGGCCCATAGGAGGCCGAAACGATCGTCTGGGGTTGTCATGTTCCTTGTTCAGAGGAGAATTGCCTGGTATTTCGGGGCTGGACTGACCTTACTTGGCGGGATCAGACTGATATACTTCAGGAAAGTTTTCTTCTGTGAAAAGCACACTGGTCTAAAAGAGGCTGCTTCCGGGTGGTAAATCGCCATAGAACAAGCCACTGAGCTGTTGTTCGTTCCTGGTTGAGCGCTTCTCTCTTTGTATGCAAATTATTATGACCCTGGGGAAGTCTCCCTATGGGTGATGGGGGAAACCAGACGTGGACTCCTTGCTCAGTGTGCTTAGAGGAATGTGGCTGCACCTCACTGACGAGGCCCATAGGAGGCCGAAACGATCATCTGGGGTTGTCATGTTCCTTGTTCAGAGGAGAATTGCCTGGTATTTCGGGGCTGGACTGACCTTACTTGGCGGGATCAGACTGATATACTTCAGGAAAGTGTTCTTCTGTGAAAAGCACACTGGTCTAAAAGAGGCTGCTTCCGGGTGGTAAATCGGCATAGAACAAGCCACTGAGCTGTTGTTCGTTCCTGGTTGAGCGCTTCTCTCTTTGTATGCAAATTATTATGACCCTGGGGAAGTCTCCCTATGGGTGATGGGGGAAACCAGACGTGGACTCCTTGCTCAGTGTGCTTAGAGGAATGTGGCTGCACCTCACTGACGAGGCCCATAGGAGGCCGAAACGATCGTCTGGGGTTGTCATGTTCCTTGTTCAGAGGAGAATTGCCTGGTATTTCGGGGCTGGACTGACCTTACTTGGCGGGATCAGACTGATATACTTCAGGAAAGTTTTCTTCTGTGAAAAGCACACTGGTCTAAAAGAGGCTGCTTCCGGGTGGTAAATCGCCATAGAACAAGCCACTGAGCTGTTGTTCGTTCCTGGTTGAGCGCTTCTCTCTTTGTATGCAAATTATTATGACCCTGGGGAAGTCTCCCTATGGGTGATGGGGGAAACCAGACGTGGACTCCTTGCTCAGTGTGCTTAGAGGAATGTGGCTGCACCTCACTGACGAGGCCCATAGGAGGCCGAAACGATCGTCTGGGGTTGTCATGTTCCTTGTTCAGAGGAGAATTGCCTGGTATTTCGGGGCTGGACTGACCTTACTTGGCGGGATCAGACTGATATACTTCAGGAAAGTTTTCTTCTGTGAAAAGCACACTGGTCTAAAAGAGGCTGCTTCCGGGTGGTAAATCGCCATAGAACAAGCCACTGAGCTGTTGTTCGTTCCTGGTTGAGCGCTTCTCTCTCTTTGTATTCAAATTATTATGACCCTGGGCAAGTCTCCCTATGGGTGATGGGGGAAACCAGACGTGGACTCCTTGCTCAGTGTGCTTAGAGGAATGTGGCTGCACCTCACTGACGAGGCCCATAGGAGGCCGAAACGATCGTCTGGGGTTGTCATGTTCCTTGTTCAGAGGAGAATTGCCTGGTATTTCGGGGCTGGACTGACCTTACTTGGCGGGATCAGACTGATATACTTCAGGAAAGTTTTCTTCTGTGAAAAGCACACTGGTCTAAAAGAGGCTGCTTCCGGGTGGTAAATCGCCATAGAACAAGCCACTGAGCTGTTGTTCGTTCCTGGTTGAGCGCTTCTCTCTTTGTATGCAAATTATTATGACCCTGGGGAAGTCTCCCTATGGGTGATGGGGGAAACCAGACGTGGACTCCTTGCTCAGTGTGCTTAGAGGAATGTGGCTGCACCTCACTGACGAGGCCCATAGGAGGCCGAAACGATCGTCTGGGGTTGTCATGTTCCTTGTTCAGAGGAGAATTGCCTGGTATTTCGGGGCTGGACTGACCTTACTTGGCGGGATCAGACTGATATACTTCAGGAAAGTTTTCTTCTGTGAAAAGCACACTGGTCTAAAAGAGGCTGCTTCCGGGTGGTAAATCGCCATAGAACAAGCCACTGAGCTGTTGTTCGTTCCTGGTTGAGCGCTTCTCTCTTTGTATGCAAATTATTATGACCCTGGGGAAGTCTCCCTATGGGTGATGGGGGAAACCAGACGTGGACTCCTTGCTCAGTGTGCTTAGAGGAATGTGGCTGCACCTCACTGACGAGGCCCATAGGAGGCCGAAACGATCGTCTGGGGTTGTCATGTTCCTTGTTCAGAGGAGAATTGCCTGGTATTTCGGGGCTGGACTGACCTTACTTGGCGGGATCAGACTGATATACTTCAGGAAAGTTTTCTTCTGTGAAAAGCACACTGGTCTAAAAGAGGCTGCTTCCGGGTGGTAAATCGCCATAGAACAAGCCACTGAGCTGTTGTTCGTTCCTGGTTGAGCGCTTCTCTCTCTTTGTATGCAAATTATTATGACCCTGGGGAAGTCTCCCTATGGGTGATGGGGGAAACCAGACGTGGACTCCTTGCTCAGTGTGCTTAGAGGAATGTGGCTGCACCTCACTGACGAGGCCCATAGGAGGCCGAAACGATCGTCTGGGGTTGTCATGTTCCTTGTTCAGAGGAGAATTGCCTGGTATTTCGGGGCTGGACTGACCTTACTTGGCGGGATCAGACTGATATACTTCAGGAAAGTTTTCTTCTGTGAAAAGCACACTGGTCTAAAAGAGGCTGCTTCCGGGTGGTAAATCGCCATAGAACAAGCCACTGAGCTGTTGTTCGTTCCTGGTTGAGCGCTTCTCTCTTTGTATGCAAATTATTATGACCCTGGGGAAGTCTCCCTATGGGTGATGGGGGAAACCAGACGTGGACTCCTTGCTCAGTGTGCTTAGAGGAATGTGGCTGCACCTCACTGACGAGGCCCATAGGAGGCCGAAACGATCGTCTGGGGTTGTCATGTTCCTTGTTCAGAGGAGAATTGCCTGGTATTTCGGGGCTGGACTGACCTTACTTGGCGGGATCAGACTGATATACTTCAGGAAAGTTTTCTTCTGTGAAAAGCACACTGGTCAAAAAGAGGCTGCTTCCGGGTGGTAAATCGCCATAGAACAAGCCACTGAGCTGTTGTTCGTTCCTGGTTGAGCGCTTCTCTCTTTGTATGCATGTCTAATGTATGTTTTACAGGAGCTTAAATAGGTGTCAAATTACATGTTAACCCAAATCAGCTGAATACTTAACCCTATCTAGCAATATGGAAAACGCTGTCTACGGTAAACTACTCACAATATCTAAGATACAATCTCTCTTTATATAATCTATTTACTCCGCATATGTGTCAGAGAATATGTTACATATAGGTATACATAAATATATTTAACTCTCATATAATCAACAACGTTTACATTCTATGAGGATGTATAAAAAAGTATTAAACCTTAATGTGTTATACATATGGTTAATCAGATGAACATTATATTGTATCTTAATTTAACATATTGATATTCTTTTTAAAAGTAAAAGCACTTTATAAAATACTGGAGATTTTAGACAAAACAGAACATTGGGGGTAATCATTGACACAGAAAACCCATATAGCATATGCAAATATGTTAGAGTACTAACTAAGTGCTACGGTGAACTTTCTTATTCAAACTAAATTTATGTATTAAATTTATATACACCAATAACTTTTATAGATCTAAACAAATGTACACACTTCATAAAGCTTTTTATCCTATAATTGAGATAGCTATTCCCAAAAGTTAACCAAATCGAATTCTGAATTAAATCCATTGGGAATTTGGGTTTTTAGTCTAAAGATCCAATAGACTTCCTGTCTACCCAATGTTTGCGACCTATCTCCTCCTCTAGGTAGAGTTTTAATTGCTTCTATTACATTCCAACTGAAGGAATGGACTGACTGGTTATGAACCTCAATAAAATGTCGACTTAACTCTGAACAGGGGATTTTATTTCTTATGTCTCCCAGATGTTCTCTAATATGTGTCCTTATGTCACGTGTAGTGAGTCCTACGTATTGACCCTTGCATGAATTACATTCTACCAAATATATCACATAATTTGAGCTACAGTTGTGACAGCCATATATCTGAAAAGTTTCTCCTGTTGTATAAGATCTAAATGTGCTAGTGACATTATGGTAGTCGCATGCATTACAGCGAGCGCTACCACATCTATAGCTGCCATTATGTTGTAGCCATGAACTTTCATTAGTTTGTATTTGTATATTCTTCAGAACACTAGGTGAGAGTGAATTAGCAAGTGTATCATTTTTCTTATAGACAAATTTGCATCCGTCACCAATTACTTCTTTTAGTATTTCATCCCCGTATAAATTTGGGAGATATTTCTTTACGATATTACATATATCATTGTATTGATTTGAATATTTGGTGACGAATGCAGGTCTATTATCTATTTTGTCCTTTCTTTTGGGGGATAGTAAATCCTCTCTATTATATCCGTCTACTTCTTTTTTAATCTTTATAACCTCATTTTTAGAGTAACCTCTAGCTATTAGTCTATGAGCCAACTCTTCACTTTCTTTAATGTAATCATTATTGAGTGAACAATTACGTTTCACTCTCATCATCTGTCCTTTAATAATGCCTTTAAAGACATGTTTTGGATGTCCGCTGGTGGCATAGAGCAGCGCATTACCTGCTATGGGTTTACGGTAGAGTGCTGTATTTACAGAGTTGGATTTAGAATTCCCATACAGTGTAATGTCTAAGAAATTTATCTCTGTTTTGTTCCATTCTTTTGTGAAATTTAATCCCATTTTATTATTATTTAGATGTTGAATAAATTGATCAGCTGTTATTTCCTCTGCCTCCCAAACTATTATAAGGTCATCAATAAACCTATTATATTGAATTATATGTTCACGGAAGGGATTTATATCTCCATAAATATAGATTTCTTCAAACCAACCCATCACGAGATTTGCGTATGAGAGCGCAAATTTCGCCCCCATCGCCGTTCCTTGTTTTTGTATGAAATGATAATTTCCAAAAGTAAAACTATTATGTTCAAGCAGAAACCTAATGATTTTAAGTATATAGTTTTTAATAAAATGGCTAATAAGCCTATAGAGTGTGGTATTGAGGAATATAACGATGTGGCATCTACTGTGAGCCAGCTATAATTTTCCTTCCAAGTAAAGTTCTTGAAAATGTTGAGTATATGGGTAGTGTCTTTTACATAACTGTTTAATTTAAGGACATATGGCTGCAATATATCATCGACCCATTCGGACAGATGTTCAAGCAGGGAGCCATTGCCCGACACGATAGGTCTCCCTTTGATATTCTCAAGCCCTTTATGAGTTTTTGGTAGATGATAAAATGCAGCAGTCCTAGGATGTTCAACATATAAATATTCAAATGTGGATTGATCTATAAAACCATTTCTTCTACCTTCTCTACTCTTCATTAGGTCCCAGATCACATCAGCACATAGAGGAGCATTGGCCTATTCAGAGGCATTGATTGGATACAGACCGGTGAGAATGTGGAGGAATTACTGACGTCACGTCCGATCGGTAAGTCCCGCACACGCTTGCAGCTGAACCGGAGTTGGAGAGAGAGTGATGGTCGCACCCCATAGCGTGGCTGCCCTTTTGTCTACACAGAGGTGAGCCTAGCCGAGAGAAGCAGAAGACTTCTGCCTTCACGGAAAGGTAAAGAAGGGCTAAGGTAAATGCGGGTGTGCGGGTGAAGTATTTGACGAGACCGCCGTGTCAAGTGTTTGTTATATATTGCTAAACTACACTAATCACACCTGTGTTCTGTCATATGTATCCAGGTATATACCTTTCTGACGCTTAAAAAGTATTTTATCCACTTGGTAGCGTTATACAAACTTTGTCATAATCTTTGAAATTTTTCCTCATTTAACGCTCAATGTGGATATTGCTTTAAAGCCATATATCAGTATTGAATTGTGCATGTGCACTCTTCCTGAAAATAAAAAATATATGCTCAGCTGATGTTAGATAAAGTTAAAGATAAAAGAAAGTTACATTATCTACGTATATATACTTTCTACCTACAGCCTTTATATACAAAACCCATACTGGCTTTATTATGGAGTTAGCTGCTGATAAACAATACTATTCTTTATGCACTGATGATGACTGGGATTTGGATGATATAGAATTGGAAGATCTATCTAAAGTTTAGATTAAAAATGCTGGACTGGGTGATTTGTTTTCTATGCTTGAAGATTACAAATTAAAAGAGCTTAGACTCCGCATGGACAATTGGACATTCACTAAATACATTGCTAAAGGGATGATACCCCGTGGGTTAAGATTACAAAAGTTCCCCACATTTGAGACAGATGACCAGGACTTCATATCAGAGTGGAATGACATTCTAACGGAGTGCTCTATTAGACTGATGGGACTTTTAATTAAACATAAGACTGCTTTAATATCTAAATATAAAGAAGAAATTTGTGTATTACAAAAGGAGCTCAGTAAATTCAGACATGATGATAAATATGTAAAGTTTGATACCATACTACAAGAGACAATTGAAGCTACCAAACGTAATATAATGAACACCAAATATATAAAATTTCAAAGAGATAGTAAGGGTTATGCCAACAAAACAGTCTATGTGTGGCGAAGGAAGTTTAGAAGGGCTATACAGACTAATATAAAAAACTCCATACAGACACAAGACAAAAGTTTTAGTCACATAAAGGAAAACATAACTAGTGAGGGCACACCAACACATAAGAAAAATAGACGTTGGAGGAAAAAAGTAAGATTTAATACGGACAACTGTAATTTCACAGATGAAGAGGGTTCTGCCTCAGGGACAGACTTCTCAAATTCAGAGGGTAGTTCAGCATCTGATTGGGATAATACACCAATTGAGTTAAGCACTAATCTAGAAGTAACAACAGAAATTAATACTTATTTAAATGAGAATATCCAAGCAGGGGGCACAACATTGCATACCAATGAACAAGGAGCAAAACCAAAAGATAAAAGATCCACAGAGGTTTTTCGGGAGGACTCAGGTATACCCAAAGGAGGGGGAACACTGACAACACAAACAAAACAAGATTTAGTAGAGAATAAAAAACAGGAAAGGTACCCCACAAGAGAAAACAAAAACAAAAACAAAAACAATCGGAAATATGTCTTAACACAGTAATTAATATATCTAGTTATAGTCTGAGTGAGACTGAATATAAGTCCTTAGTTATGGACTTAATTTTTGTCCATCTAGGGATTTCACTCTCTTTCAGACTATTTTGGATACTAATACATTTGTTAGATCGCTTACACTAAAGAAACATTTTCTTAAAGAAAATAAAGAAAATAATGTCACAAAACTTAAGACTATGACTGAGAATGATACCACAATAAGTGACAGGACAAATGATTTAACTTTTCAGGACCTTTGCACACGCAATGATCTAGAACAGTTAATATCTGAAGGGAATTTAACCTCAATAGTGGAGGAAAGCAAGGATAAACATGTGGGTTTTAAATGTAAATCCAATTTTTACCCTTTACAGTCCAGAGGTAAACCTCTTGAACTATTCCAGAAAAGAGTTGTGGAGGATCTGACCACTCTACATCAGCAAAAAACAGGGAAAGCGAACAATATAAACAATTTAACCAAAAAAGAAAGAGAAGCATTAATAGCCCTAGAGAAAAATGAAAGTATCGTGATAAAACGGGCTGATAAAGGCAGCAGTATAGTGGTTTGTGACAAAACCTGGTATATAGCTGAAGCTCACAGACAGTTGGATGATACCAATGTCTACAAGAAAGTTAGTCATAATCCTCGTATAGATTTTCAGAGACGTTTGTTTAAGATCTTGAGTGAAGGTAGAAGAAATGGTTTTATAGATCAATCCACATTTGAATATTTATATGTTGAACATCCTAGGACTGCTGCATTTTATCATCTACCAAAAACTCATAAAGGGCTTGAGAATATCAAAGGGAGACCTATCGTGTCGGGCAATGGCTCCCTGCTTGAACATCTGTCCGAATGGGTTGATGATATATTGCAGCCATATGTCCTTAAATTAAACAGTTATGTAAAAGACACTACCCATATACTCAACATTTTCAAGAACTTTACTTGGAAGGAAAATTATAGCTGGCTCACAGTAGATGCCACATCGTTATATTCCTCAATACCACACTCTATAGGCTTATTAGCCATAGAGTTTTATCTAAACAAAGATGGTAATTTAAATGTAGATTTTAAAAACTATATACTTAAAATCATTAGGTTTCTGCTTGAACATAATAGTTTTACTTTTGGAAATGATCATTTCATACAAAAACAAGGAACGGCGATGGGGGCGAAATTTGCGCCCTCATACGCAAATCTCATGATGGGTTGGTTTGAAGAAATCTATATTTATGGAGATATAAATCCCTTCCGTGAACATATAATTCAATATAATAGGTTTATTGATGACCTTATAATAGTTTGGGAGGCAGAGGAAATAACAGCTGATCAATTTATTCAACATCTAAATAATAATAAAATGGGATTAAATTTCACCAAAGAATGGAACAAAACAGAGATAAATTTCTTAGACATTACACTGTATGGGAATTCTAAATCCAACTCTGTAAATACAGCACTCTACCATAAACCCATAGCAGGTAATGCGCTGCTCTATGCCACCAGCGGACATCCAAAACATGTCTTTAAAGGCATTATTAAAGGACAGATGATGAGAGTGAAACGTAATTGTTCACTCAATAATGATTACATTAAAGAAAGTGAAGAGTTGGCTCATAGACTAATAGCTAGAGGTTACTCTAAAAATGAGGTTATAAAGATTAAAAAAGAAGTAGACGGATATAATAGAGAGGATTTACTATCCCCCAAAAGAAAGGACAAAATAGATAATAGACCTGCATTCGTCACCAAATATTCAAATCAATACAATGATATATGTAATATCGTAAAGAAATATCTCCCAATTTCATACGGGGATGAAATACTAAAAGAAGTAATTGGTGACGGATGCAAATTTGTCTATAAGAAAAATGATACACTTGCTAATTCACTCTCACCTAGTGTTCTGAAGAATACACAAATACAAACTAATGAAAGTTCATGGCTACAACATAATGGCAGCTATAGATGTGGTAGCGCTCGCTGTAAAGCATGCGACTACCATAATGTCACTAGCACATTTAGATCTTATACAACAGGAGAAACTTTTCAGATATATGGCTGTCACAACTGTAGTTCAAATTATGTGATATATTTGGTAGAATGTAATTCATGCAAGGGTCAATATGTAGGACTCACTACACGTGACATAAGGACACGTATTAGAGAACATCTGGGAGACATAAGAAATAAAATCCCCTGTTCAGAGTTAAGTCGACATTTTATTGAGGTTCATAACCAGTCAGTCCATTCCTTCAGTTGGAATGTAATAGAAGCAATTAAAACTCCACCTACAGGAGGAGATAGGTCGCAAACATTGGGTAGACAGGAAGTCTATTGGATCTTTAGACTAAAAACCCAAATTCCCAATGGATTTAATTCAGAATTCGATTTGGTTAACTTTTGGGAATAGCTATCTCAATTATAGGATAAAAAGCTTTATGAAGTGTGTACATTTGTTTAGATCTATAAAAGTTATTGGTGTATATAAATTTAATACATAAATTTAGTTTGAATAAGAAAGTTCACCGTAGCACTTAGTTAGTACTCTAACATATTTGCATATGCTATATGGGTTTTCTGTGTCAATGATTACCCCCAATGTTCTGTTTTGTCTAAAATCTCCAGTATTTTATAAAGTGCTTTTACTTTTAAAAAGAATATCAATATGTTAAATTAAGATACAATATAATGTTCATCTGATTAACCATATGTATAACACATTAAGGTTTAATACTTTTTTATACATCCTCATAGAATGTAAACGTTGTTGATTATATGAGAGTTAAATATATTTATGTATACCTATATGTAACATATTCTCTGACACATATGCGGAGTAAATAGATTATATAAAGAGAGATTGTATCTTAGATATTGTGAGTAGTTTACCGTAGACAGCGTTTTCCATATTGCTAGATAGGGTTAAGTATTCAGCTGATTTGGGTTAACATGTAATTTGACACCTATTTAAGCTCCTGTAAAACATACATTAGACATGGTCTATGATTACGGCAAGAGCTAGCCGAAACGCGTTAGACCTTTCTATGCTTTTACAACACCTTTTTCTCATGTTTTAACCCTATTCAAATAAATTCTGTTTTTATTTATCTACATCTGGGACTTTGCCATTTTTTCTTGAAACCTCTTTTTGGGAGCAGAGGAACTCTCTTCATTAGGTCCCAGATCACATCGGCACATAGAGGAGCATTGGCCTATTCAGAGGCATTGATTGGATACAGACCGGTGAGAATGTGGAGGAATTACTGACGTCACGTCCGATCGGTAAGTCCCGCACACGCTTGCAGCTGAACCGGAGTTGGAGAGAGAGTGATGGTCGCGCCCCATAGCGTGGCTGCCCTTTCGTCTACACAGAGGTGAGCCTAGCCGAGAGAAGCAGAAGACTTCTGCCTTCACGGAAAGGTAAAGAAGTGCTAAGGTAAATGCGGGTGTGCGGGTGAAGTATTTGACGAGACCGCCGTGTCAAGTGTTTGTTATATATTGCTAAACTACACTAATCTCACCTGTGTTCTGTCATATGTATCCAGGTATATACCTTTCTGATGCTTAAAAAGTATTTTATCCACTTGGTAGCGTTATACAAACTTTGTCATAATCTTTTATGTTAGGGTGTTAGGTTTAAACGTAATTTTCTTTTCCCCATAGACATCAATGGGGTAGCGTTATGCGATTTGCCTTTCCGCGATCGTAGCTGTTAGTTTTTTTCTAACAGTCTCTCCCTATTGATGTCTATGGGGGAAAGCGTGCACGAGCACGTAAACTCAGTCTTTGGCTTTTGTGCCATACCGCTCATTTCATTGCGTTATTTACGCACCCGGTATAGCACAAAACTCGTAATCTAGGTGTAAATTACCCTCCATATCAGATGGTTTAATCTGGACATTCATCCAATCTGGGTGAACGTGAATAAGTCTGGGATCAATATACCTAAAAAATATAAAATAAAATCACAAATGCAAAAATCGCATAAGAGGTGTTTATAATCGAAAATAGACTCACCAATTCAGGGGGACGATAAACAGGGAAGAATACAAGCCTCCATATGCAGTCAACGTGTTTCAGCCCGTAAAAGGGCCTTTATCAAGACATAATGAGGAGTATTGTACTGAGGCAATATAAATGTGCTAACAACCAATCAAATTGCTATCATTCAAAAGTATTACCACCAAAAACCTAACCGTTCTAGCCGCCTGCCATGTCTTACGAAAAAATTCAGTGTGGAGGTCATTTCCAGTTCCAGTTTGTGACTTCCGGTATCACGCTCTTTGCGCAATCTCCAGTTGATAGGATCAAGGGCAAACGTTCCCTTTTGAATGAGACAATATAGAATGGGAAATAATAATAACATTACAACTCAAAAATAATATAATAAAAGCATTCAGATCGAAAATATATGCAAATCGTTTAGCATTCTGGATATTAATGCAAATTAAAAATGAAAAAAGATGGAGAAATTGTAATAACAAGGAAAATATCTGTCATATACCATTTGTTTTCTGAAATGGATAAAATAAAATATTATAATATTTTATTATATTATTTTGGAAGATGTTAAACTGCATTGTACAGTTATGGAACATATCTTAACCTTTTTGCTTATAGGTCATGTAGTGGTATAATAAAACTTTTAGGAAATAAAACAATATTAAGTAAAATAGGAGGCTTATATTCTTCCCAGTGATGAATAAAATACAATCACATTCAAATAGGAACATATCTCAATATATATAAAAGCTATCCAGATAATGTCATAATAAGACCTAGATGGATAATGTAGTATCTTAACATAAAAACATATGCCGAGATTACGAGTTTGGCGTTAACTGGGATGCAAGGCTAACAAGGCTTTTTTTTCTAACGCTACCTTAAGCCAACACTGGTATTACAGGTTTTTTAAAACCTGGCGTCAGCCACAAAAAGGTAAGCGTAGAGCAGAATTTAGCTCCACATCTCACCTCAATACCAGCGTTGCTTACGGTAGCGGTAAGCTTGCTAAACGTGCTCGTGCACTATTTCCCCATAGGAAACAATGGGGCTGAGCTGGCTGGAAAAAAAACACCTGCAAAAAAGCAGCGTCCAGCTTCTAACACAACCCCATTGTTTCCTATGGGAAAATAAAAAATATGTTTGCACCTAACACCCTAACATGAACCCAGAGTCTAAACATCCCTAATCTTACAGTTATTAACCCCTAATCTGACGCTCCCAACATCGCTAACACCTGCATTATATTATTAACCCCTAATCTGCCGCTCCGGACACCACCTCTACCTACATTATCCCTATGAACCCCTAATATACTGCCCCCAACATCGCCGCCACTATATTATAGTTATAAACCCCTAATCTGCTGCCTCCAAAATTGCCGCCACCTACCTATAATTATTAACCCCTAATCTGCCACCCCCAACATCACCGCTACTATAATAAATGTATTAACCTCTAAACCTAAGTCTAATCCTAAATCTAACCCCGCTAACTTAAATATAATTTAAATTAAACGAAATTAATTTAACATAATTAAATAAATTAATTCTATTTAAAACTAAATACTTACCGATAAAATAAACCCTAAGCTAGCTACAATATAACTAATAGTTACATTGTAGCTAGCTTAGAATTTATATTTATTTTACAGGCAACTTTGTATTTATTTTAACTAGGTACAATAGTTATTAAATAGTTATTAACTATTTAATAACTACCTAGCTAAAATAAGTACAAAATTACCTGTAAAATAAATCCTAACCTAACTTACAATTACACCTAACACTACACTATCATTAAATAAATTACCTAAACTACCTACAATTAAATACAATTAAATTCAATAAACTAAATTACGAAAAAAAAAACACTAAATTACAGAAAAAAAAAGAATTACAAAAATTTTAAACTAATTATACCTAATCTAATCCCCCTAATAAAATAAAAAAGCCCCCAAAAATAATAAAATTTCCCTACCCTATACTAAATTACAAATAGCCCTTAAAAGGGCCTTTTGCGGGGCATTGCCCCAAAGTAATCAGCTCTTTTACCTGAAAAAGAAAAATACAATACCCCCCCAACATTAAAACCCACCTTAAAAAACCTAACTCTAACCCCCTGAAGATCTCCCTACCTTGAGCCGTCTTCACCCAGCCGGGCACAAGTGGTCCTCCATACGGCAGAAGTCTTCATCCGATCGGGGCAGAAGAGGACCTCCAGATGGCAGAAGGCTTCATCCAGGCTGCATCTTCTATCTTCATCCTTCCGGAGCGGAGCCATCTTCTATCCAGCCGACGCAGAGCCATCCTCTTCAAATGACGTCCTAACGAAGAATGAAGGTTCTTTTAAAGGACGTCATCCAAGATGGCGTCCCTTGAATTCCGATTGTCTGATAGGATTAGAGGGAATGGGGTATGGGAATAGAGGAAATGGGATGAAAGGGAATGGGACTACAGGGAATGGGGTATGGAGTGTAATATGAGAGGGTATGGGGTATGGAGTGTATGTAGTGTTATTGATAAGTGTATGTATGTATTGAATGTGTTCGCGTGTAAATGTGTTAAGTATACAGAAAAAGCACTCGCACACTCACCCAAACCAACTTTCGCTCACTAACGCTCTTACTAACTCACGCTCCCACTAGCTCACGCTCCCACTAACTCACACTACCACTAACTCACGCTCCCACTAACTCATGCTCCCACTAACTCATGCTCCCACTAACTCACGCTCCCACTAACTCACGCTCCCACTAACTCACACTACCACTAACTCACACTACCACTAACTCACGCTCCCACTATTTCACGCACGATAACACTAACTGACTCTCTCACACTAACACTAACTCGCACTAACTCTCACAATAACTCACTATATCTCCAATCTCCAAAAACCCACCAGCAACATAGTTAAAGAAGCCATGCTTGTGTGTTGCTTATATACTCTGTGTAAATGTTTAATGATGTACCGGTTTGCCTTGTAAATTGTGTTCAGGTGTGCTTTGTTAGTAATTAGTATGCGTGCAATGTGTATTAGTTGCGTGAATTTGCGCATGCTCATTTAGAGTTAGTATTTGTGGAATGTGTAGAATGCGATGATGTCATAGTGCTCGTTTTCTATAACATTGTCCAATAGTATTATGTGTTAATGTTAATTTGCGATGGTGTCGTATTTGTGAAGTGTTGTATATGTATGTTTGTCCTAATATTTCGTAATGTTGAATGCGAGTATTTTGCTTGTGTATGAGTGTGCATTTATTTTTCCTTGTTGTTATTTTCCGTATTTCCGTATCGTAAAGTATATGCGTATTCCCTTTTTTTTTTATTCCCCCCCCCCGCTTGTGAATGTGTAATGCATGTGTGCTTTGTTTTGTGATTGTTGTTCTGACATTTGCAGTGTGTTATTGTTGTGCATTATGTGGTATACGTCATATGACAGAGCAGTGCGTATTTCTCGCGAGATCGAGTGTTAGCGTGTTTGTTTGATTTGCCATTGATCTCTATGGGAGACTGTGTAACGCGGGCGTGATTCCGCGTATGAAATATACGCGTTAGGAGTAGCGTTAGAAGGTTGTTTATAAACTCTAAATACCAGTGATAAAAACTCTGTGCGTTAGAAATAAACCACGCGTAGCTAACGCACCCCCTCTAACGCAAAACTCTAAATCTAGGCAATAGCGTTTTAGGTGATGGATCTGTTTAATCTTTAATTGCAATAAGCCTATGACCTAAACATTTTCCTCAGTGACTCTTTATTATGTGAATAATTGTGTTCTAATAAGTTTTCTTTTTGGGTAATCTTGCAGGGCATTCTATTTTAATGTTTTCATTGTAGTGATTTTAGTAAGTTTTTAATAAAAGTTAAGTTTTATGATTTTTCTCTTCTTTTGGTTTCTTACGGCTAGATTTGGAGTTTTGTCGGTAACGACCCGAAAAACTAACGCCGGCTTTTTTCTGGCCGCACCATAAAAATAACTCTGGTATTGAGAGTCCAAAGAATGGCTGCGTTAGGCTCCAAAAAAGGAGCGTAGAGCATTTTTAACGCAGCTTCAACTCTCGATACCAGAGTTGCTTACGCAAGCGGCCAGCCTCAAAAACGTGCTCGTGCACGATTCCCCCATAAGAAACAATGGAGCTGTTTGAGCTGAAAAAAACCCAAACACCTGCAAAAAAGCCGCGTTCAGCTCCTAACGCAGCCCCATTGTTTGCTATGCGGTAACCCTTCCGACGTCTGCACTTAACACTCTAACATGTACCCCGAGTCTAAACACCCCTAACCTTACACTTATTAACCTCTAATCTGCCGCCCCCGCTATCGCTGACACCTGCATTTTATTTTTAACCCCTAATCTGCCGCTCCGTAAACCGCCGCTACTTACATTATCCCTATGTACCCCTAATCTGCTGCCCCTAACACCGCCGACCCCTATATTATATTTATTAACCCCTAACCTGCCCCCCACAACGTCGTCTCCACCTGCCTACACTTATTAACCCCTAATCTGCCGAGCGGACCTGAGCGCTACTATAATAAAGTTATTAACCCCTAATCCGCCTCACTAACCCTATAATAAATAGTATTAACCCCTAATCTGCCCTCCCTAACATCGCCGACACCTAACTTCAATTATTAACCCCTAATCTGCCGACCGGAGCTCACCGCTATTCTAATAAATGGATTAACCCCTAAAGCTAAGTCTAACCCTAACACTAACACCCCCCTAAGTTAAATATAATTTTATTCTAACGAAATTAATTAACTCTTATAAAATAAATTATTCCTATTTAAAGCTAAATACTTACCTGTAAAATAAATCCTAATATAGCTACAATATAAATTATAATTACATTGTAGCTATTTTAGGATTAATATTTATTTTACAGGCAACTTTGTAATTATTTTAACCATGTACAATAGCTATTAAATAGTTAAGAACTATTTAATAGTTACCTAGTTAAAATAATTACAAAATTACCTGTAAAATAAATCCTAAGCTAAGTTACAATTAAACCTAACACTATACTATCATTAAATTAATTAAATAAAATACCTACAATTACCTACAATTAAACCTAACACTACACTATCAATACATTAATTAAATACAATACCTACAAAAAAATACATTTAAATAAACTAACTAAAGTACAAAAAATAAAAAAGAACTAAGTTACAAAAATAAAAAAATATCTACAAACATAAGAAAAATATTACAACAATTTTAAACTAATTACACCTACGCTAAGCCCCCTAATAAAACAACAAAGCCCCCCAAAATAAAAAATGCCCTACCCTATTCTAAATTAATAAAGTTAAAAGCTCTTTTACCTTATCAGCCCTGAACAGGGCCCTTTGCGGGGCATGCCCCAAGAAGTTCAGCTCTTTTGCCTGTAAAAAAAACATACAATACCCCCCCCCAACATTACAACCCACCACCCACATACCCCTAATCTAACCCAAACCCCCCTTAAATAAACCTAACACTAAGCCCCTGAAAATCATCCTACCTTGTCTTCACCTCACCAGGTATCACCGATCCGTCCTGGCTCCAAAATCTTCATCCAACCCAAGCGGGGGTTGGCGATCCATCATCCGGTGGCTGAAGAGGTCCAGAAGAGGCTCCAAAGTCTTCATCCTATCCGGGAAGAAGAGGCGATCCGGACATGGCCGACACCTAACTTCAATTATTAACCCCTAATCTGCCGACCGGAGCTCACCGCTATTCTAATAAATGGATTAACCCCTAAAGCTAAGTCTAACCCTAACACTAACACCCCCCTAAGTTAAATATAATTTTATTCTAACGAAATTAATTAACTCTTATAAAATAAATTATTCCTATTTAAAGCTAAATAGTTACCTGTAAAATAAATCCTAATATAGCTACAATATAAATTATAATTACATTGTAGCTATTTTAGGATTAATATTTATTTTACAGGCAACTTTGTAATTATTTTAACCATGTACAATAGCTATTAAATAGTTAAGAACTATTTAATAGTTACCTAGTTAAAATAATTACAAAATTACCTGTAAAATAAATCCTAAGCTAAGTTACAATTAAACCTAACACTATACTATCATTAAATTAATTAAATAAAATACCTACAATTACCTACAATTAAACCTAACACTACACTATCAATACATTAATTAAATACAATACCTACAAAAAAATACATTTAAATAAACTAACTAAAGTACAAAAAATAAAAAAGAACTAAGTTACAAAAATAAAAAAATATCTACAAACATAAGAAAAATATTACAACAATTTTAAACTAATTACACCTACGCTAAGCCCCCTAATAAAACAACAAAGCCCCCCAAAATAAAAAATGCCCTACCCTATTCTAAATTAATAAAGTTAAAAGCTCTTTTACCTTATCAGCCCTGAACAGGGCCCTTTGCGGGGCATGCCCCAAGAAGTTCAGCTCTTTTGCCTGTAAAAAAAACATACAATACCCCCCCCCAACATTACAACCCACCACCCACATACCCCTAATCTAACCCAAACCCCCCTTAAATAAACCTAACACTAAGCCCCTGAAAATCATCCTACCTTGTCTTCACCTCACCAGGTATCACCGATCCGTCCTGGCTCCAAAATCTTCATCCAACCCAAGCGGGGGTTGGCGATCCATCATCCGGTGGCTGAAGAGGTCCAGAAGAGGCTCCAAAGTCTTCATCCTATCCGGGAAGAAGAGGCGATCCGGACCGGCAACCATCTTGATCCAAGCGGCATCTTCTATCTTCATCCGATGACGACCGGCTCCATCCTGAAGACCTCCACCGCGGACCCATCTTCTTCCGACGACTTCCCGACGAATGAAGGTTCCTTTAAGGGACGTCATCCAAGATGGCGTCCCTCGAATTCCGATTGGCTGATAGGATTCTATTAGCCAATCGGAATTAAGGTAGGAATATTCTGATTGGCTGATGGAATCAGCCAATCAGAATCAAGTTCAATCCGATTGGCTGATCCAATCAGCCAATCAGATTGAGCTCGCATTCTATTGGCTGTTCCGATCAGCCAATAGAATGCGAGCTCAATCTGATTGGCTGATTGGATCAGCCAATCGGATTGAACTTGATTCTGATTGGCTGATTCCATCAGCCAATCAGAATATTCCTACCTTAATTCAGATTGGCTAATAGAATCCTATCAGCCAATTGGAATTCGAGGGACGCCATCTTGGATGACGTCCCTTAAAGGAACCTTCATTCGTCGGGAAGTCGTCGGAAGAAGATGGGTCCGCGGTGGAGGTCTTCTGGATGGAGCCGGTCGTCATCGGATGAAGATAGAAGATGCCGCTTGGATCAAGATGGTTGCCGGTCCGGATCGCCTCTTCTTCCCGGATAGGATGAAGACTTTAGAGCCTCTTCTGGACCTCTTCAGCCACCGGATGATGGATCGCCAACCCCCGCTTGGGTTGGATGAAGATTTTGGAGCCAGGACGGATCGGTGATACTTGGTGAGGTGAAGACAAGGTAGGATGATCTTCAGGGGCTTAGTGTTAGGTTTATTTAAGGGGGGTTTGGGTTAGATTAGGGGTATGTGGGTGGTGAGTTGTAATGTTGGGGGGGGGTATTGTATGGTTTTTTTTACAGGCAAAAGAGCTGAACTTCTTGGGGCATGCCCCGCAAAGGGCCCTGTTCAGGGCTGGTAAGGTAAAAGAGCTTTTAACTTTATTCATTTAGAATAGGGTAGGGCATTTTTTATGTTGGGGGGCTTTGTTGTTTTATTAGGGGGCTTAGAGTAGGTGTAATTAGTTTAAAATTGTTGTAATATTTTTCTTATGTTTGTAGATATTTTTTTATTTTTTGTAACTTAGTTCTTTTTTATTTTTTGTACTTTAGTTAGTTTATTTAAATGTATTTTTTTTGTAGGTATTGTATTTAATTAATGTATTGATAGTGTAGTGTTAGGTTTAATTGAAGGTAATTGAAGGTATTTTATTTAATTAATTTAATGATAGTATAGTGTTAGGTTTAATTGTAACTTAGTTTAGGATTTATTTTACAGGTAATTTTGTAATTATTTTAACTAGGTAACTATTAAATAGTTCTTAACTATTTAATAGCTATTGTACATGGTTAAAATAATTACAAAGTTGCCTGTAAAATAAATATTAATCCTAAAATAGCTACAATGTAATTATAATTTATATTGTAGCTATATTAGGATTTATTTTACAGGTAAGTATTTAGCTTTAAATAGGAATAATTTATTTAATAAGAGTTAATTTATTTCGTTAGAATAAAATTATATTTAACTTAGGGGGGTGTTAGTGTTAGGGTTAGACTTAGCTTTAGGGGTTAATCCATTTATTAGAATAGCGGTGAGCTCCGGTCGGCAGATTAGGGGTTAATAATTGAAGTTAGGTGTCGGCGATGTTAGGGAGGGCAGATTAGGGGTTAATACTATTTATTATAGGGTTAGTGAGGCGGAAAAGGGGTTAATAACTTTATTATAGTAGCGCTCAGGTCCGCTCGGCAGATTAGGGGTTAATTATTGTAGGTAGCTGGCGGCGACGTTGTGGAGGGCAGGTTAGGGGTTAATAAATATAATATAGGGGTCGGCGGTGTTAGGGGCAGCAGATTAGGGGTACATAAGGATAACGTAGGTGGCGGCACTTTGCGGTCGGCAGAATAGGGGTTAATAAGTGTAGGCAGATGGAGGCGACGTTGAGGGGGGCAGATTAGGGGTTAATAAATATAATACAGGGGTCGGCGGTGTTAGGGGGAGCAGATTAGGGGTACATAAGTATAACGTAGGTGGCGGTCGGCAGATTAGGGGTTAAAAAAAATTATTTGAGGGTCGGCGATGTGGGGGGACCTCGGTTTAGGGGTACATAGGTAGTTTATGGGTGTTAGTGTACTTTAGAGTACAGTAGTTAAGAGCTTTAGAAACCGGCGTTAGCCCAGAAAGCTCTTAACTACTGACTTTTTTCCTGCGGCTGGAGTTTTGTCGTTAGATGTCTAACGCTCACTTCAGAAACGACTCTAAATACCAGGGTTAGGAAGATCCCATTGAAAAGATAGGATACGCAATTGACGTAAGGGGATCTGCGGTATGGAAAAGTCGCGGCTGAAAAGTGAGCGTTAGACCCTATTTTGAGTGACTCTAAATACCGGCGGTAGCCTAAAACCAGCGTTAGGAGCCTCTAACGCTGGTTTTCACGGCTAACGCCAAACTCCAAATCTAGATCTTAGTTTATGAATAATTAAATGCATGCTGTATTAGGTACCTATTTGTATTTTCTTTTTTCTTGATATTAATTTTGTGGCACTAAGCACTTGTTTGACTTCCACTGGGCATTGTTTTCCCTATGGATTGCAGTCTGGGCTTTTAAATAAGATATATAGTATAGAATCTACAAATACTACTCTATGTTTATTTAAGTTTGTATTTAGAAATTAAACAGTAATTAACAGACTCTCAAACTTTGCAAGCAACATCTGTGCCTCAGGAGTCCAATAAAAAGTAGCTTCATTCTGTGGTTTCAAATTCAAAACTTCTCTGCTCAGGTGAGATATTCTAAAATGATCCTCCAGCACTGAGAGATCCCAGATTATGCTTTGCTTCACCAAGGGGTGTTCCCTGTATTTGTGTATGTAAAGGAGAGCAAATGAATGAAAAATAGGAGCACCTAAGACTGAAGTACGCTATCACAGGTTAAATTATCGGGAAATACAAGGTGAAAGGGTACAAGATAATAGCATCTATGGATTACAAGGTTCCACTAGTATTAAAAACAGTAGCTGAATGCAAAAGATGTGCAATAAATATAAAATATAAACATATAGTGAACGATACAAGAAAATAGTAACCAAAAACTCTTGAAAAATTCTATCTAAAAACTTACAAAACAAGATATTTAATAAAAATAAACAAAGACAAAATTATGACCACAAACAAAATGTGATCACACGCTGGGGATGCAATTAGAAAATGCAGTGGGAGAATGCAATGTGTAAGTATCATATAGATATCCTAACTAGTGTCCTGACCCTCCTGGGGACAAAAAAGAAAAAAAGTGTACACGTGTATAAAAAAGTGAAAAAAAAAAAATATCTATATAGGTCTACGATGTAAAATATTACAAATCCGGGAAGGATTCTGATATAAAGTTCCTGGGGTCCTGATATATAAGTCTGGGATCAATATACCTAAAAAATATAAAAAATATAAAATTAAACCACAAATGCAAAAATCGCATAAGAGGTGTTTATAATCGAAAATAGACTCACCAATTCAGGGGGACGATAAACAGGGAAGAATACAAGCCTCCATGAGCAGTCAATGTGTTTCAGCCCGTAAAGGGGCCTTTATCAAGACATAATGAGGAGTATTGTACTGAGGCAATATAAATGTGCTAACAACCAATCAAATTGCTTTAATTCAAAAGTATTACCACCAAAAACCTAACCGTTCTAGCCGCCTGCCGTGACTTACGGAAAAATTCAGAGTGGAGGTTATTTCCAGTTCCGGTTTGTGACTTCCGGTATCACGCTCTTTGCGCAATCTCCAGTTGATAGGATCAAGTGTCCATCTTAAGGGCAAACGCTCCCTTTTGAATGAGACAATATAGAATGGGAAATAATAATAACATTACAGCTCAAATTTAATATAATAAAAGCATTCAGATCGAAAATATATGCAAATCGTTTAGCATTCTGGATATTAATGCAAATTAAAAATGAAAAAAGATGGAGAAATGGTAATAACAAGGAAAATATCTGTCATATACCATTTGTTTTCTGAAATGGATAAAATAAAATATAATATTTTATTATATTATTTTGGAAGATGTTAAACTGCATTGTGCAGTTATGGAACATATCTTAACCTTTTTGCTTATAGGTCATGTAGTGGTATAATAAAACTTTTAGGAAATAAAACAAAATTAAGTAAAATAGGAGGCTTATATTCTTCCCAGTGATGAATAAAATACAATCACATTCAAATAGGAACATATCTCAATATATATAAAAGCTATCCAGATAATGTCATAATAAGACCTAGATGGATAATGTAGTATCTTAACATAAAAACATACGCCGAGATTATGAGTTTGGCGTTAACTGGGATGCGAGGCTAACAAGGCTTTTTTTTCTAACGCTACCTGAAGCCAACACTGGTATTACAGGTTTTTTAAAACCTGGCGTCAGCCACAAAAAGGTAAGCGTAGAGCAGAATTTAGCTCCACATCTCACCTCAATACCAGCGTTGCTTACGGTAGCGGTAAGCTTGCTAAACATGCTCGTGCACTATTTCCCCATAGGAAACAATGGGGCTGAGCTGGCTGGAAAAAAAACACCTGCAAAAAAGCAGCGTCCAGCTTCTAACACAACCCCATTGTTTCCTATGGGAAAATAAAAAATATGTTTGCACCTAACACCCTAACATGAACCCAGAGTCTAAACATCCCTAATCTTACACTTAACTTAACCCCTAATCTGACGCTCCCAACATCGCTAACACCTGCATTATATTATTAACCCCTAATCTGCCGCTCCGGACACCACCGCTACCTACATTATCCCTATGAACCCCTAATATACTGCCCCCAACATCGCCGCCACTATATTATAGTTATAAACCCCTAATCTGCTGCCTCCAAAATTGCCGCCACCTACCTATAATTATTAACCCCTAATCTGTCGACCGGACATCGCCGCCACTTTAATAAATGTGTTAACCCCTAAACCGCCGCACTCCCACCTCGCAAACACTAGTTAGATTTTATTAACCCCTAATCTGCCACCCCCAACATCACCGCTACTATAATAAATGTATTAACCTCTAAACCTAAGTCTAACCCTAAGTCTAACCCCCCTAACTTAAATATAATTTAAATTAAACGAAATTAATTTAACATAATTAAATAAATTAATTCTATTTAAAACTAAATACTTACCGATAAAATAAACCCTAAGATAGCTACAATATAACTAATAGTTACATTGTAGCTAGCTTAGAATTTATATTTATTTTACAGGCAACTTTGTATTTATTTTAACTAGGTACAATAGTTATTAAATAGTTATTAACTATTTAATAACTACCTAGCTAAAATAAGTACAAAATTACCTGTAAAATAAATCCTAACCTAACTTACAATTACACCTAACACTACACTATCATTAAATTACCTAAACTACCTACAATTAAATACAATTAAATTCAATAAACTAAATTACGAAAAAAAAAACACTAAATTACAGAAAAAAAAAGAATTACAAAAATTTTAAACTAATTATACCTAATCTAATCCCCCTAATAAAATAAAAAAGCCACCCAAAATAATAAAATTTCCCTACCCTATACTAAATTACAAATAGCCCTTAAAAGGGCCTTTTGCGGGGCATTGCCCCAAAGTAATCAGCTCTTTTACCTGAAAAAGAAAGATACAATACCCCCCCAATATTAAAACCCACCTTAAAAAACCTAACTCTAACCCCCTGAAGATCTCCCTACCTTGAGCCGTCTTCACCCAGCCGGGCACAAGTGGTCCTCCATACGGCAGAAGTCTTCATCCAATCGGGGCAGAAGAGGACCTCCAGATGGCAGAAGGCTTCATCCAGGCTGCATCTTCTATCTTCATCCTTCCGGAGCGGAGCCATCTTCTATCCAGCCGACGCAGAGCCATCCTCTTCAAACGGCGTCCTAACGAAGAATGAAGGTTCTTTTAAAGGACGTCATCCAAGATGGCGTCCCTTGAATTCCGATTGTCTGATAGGATTAGAGGGAATGGGGTATGGGAATAGAGGAAATGGGATGAAAGGGAATGGGACTACAGGGAATGGGGTATGGAGTGTAATATGAGAGGGTATGGGGTATGGAGTGTATGTAGTGTTATTGATAAGTATATGTATGTATTGAATGTGTTTGCGTGTAAATGTGTTAAGTATACAGAAAAAGCACTCGCACACTCACCCAAACCAACTTTCGCTCACTAACGCTCTTACTAACTCACGCTCCCACTAGCTCACGCTCCCACTAACTCACACTACCACTAACTCACGCTCCCACTAACTCATGCTCCCACTAACTCATGCTCCCACTAACTCACGCTCCCACTAACTCACGCTCCCACTAACTCACACTACCACTAACTCACACTACCACTAACTCACGCTCCCACTATTTCACGCACGATAACACTAACTGACTCTCTCACACTAACACTAACTCGCACTAACTCTCACAATAACTCACTATATCTCCAATCTCCAAAAACCCACCAGCAACATAGTTAAAGAAGCCATGCTTGTGTGGTGCTTATATACCCTGTGTAAATGTTTAATGATGTACCGGTTTGCCTTGTAAATTGTGTTCAGGTGTGCTTTGTTAGTAATTAGTATGCGTGCAATGTGTATTAGTTGTGTGAATTTGCGCATGCTCATTTAGAGTTAGTATTTGTGGAATGTGTAGAATGCGATGATGTCATAGTGCTCGTTTTCTATAACATTGTCCAATAGTATTATGTGTTAATGTTAATTTGCGATGGTGTCGTATTTGTGAAGTGTTGTATATGTATGTTTGTCCTAATATTTCGTAATGTTGAATGTGAGTATTTTGCTTGTGTATGAGTGTGCATTTATTTTTCCTTGTTGTTATTTTCCGTATTTCCGTATCGTAAAGTATATGCGTATTCCCTTTTTTTTTTATTTCCCCCCCCCGCTTGTGAATGTGTAATGCATGTGTGCTTTGTTTTGTGATTGTTGTTCTGACATTTGCAGTGTGTTATTGTTGTGCATTATGTGGTATACGTCATATGACAGAGCAGTGCGTATTTCTCGCGAGATCGAGTGTTAGCGTGTTTGTTTGATTTGCCATTGATCTTTATGGGAGACTGTGTAACGCGGGCGTGATTCCGCGTATGAAATATACGCGTTAGGAGTAGCGTTAGAAGGTTGTTTATAAACTCTAAATACCAGTGTTAAAAACTCTGTGCGTTAGAAATAAACCACGCGTAGCTAACGCACCCCCTCTAACGCAAAACTCTAAATCTAGGCAATAGCGTTTTAGGTGATGGATCTGTTTAATCTTTAATTGCAATAAGCCTATGATCTAAACATTTTCCTCAGTGACTCTTTATTATGTGAATAATTGTGTTCTAATAAGTTTTCTTTTTGGGTAATCTTGCAGGGCATTCTATTTTAATGTTTTCATTGTAGTGATTTTAGTAAGTTTTTAATTAAAGTTAAGTTTTATGATTTTTCTCTTCTTTTGGTTTCTTAGTTTATGAATAATTAAATGCATGCTGTATTAGGTACCTATTTGTATTTTCTTTTTTCTTGATATTAATTTTGTGGCACTAAGCACTTGTTTGACTTCCACTGGGCATTGTTTTCCCTATTGATTGTAGTCTGGGCTTTTTTTTTTTTTTTTTTTTTTTTGAAATTTATTTTTATTGAGGTTATCCACATTGTACAGCATGTATTGAAACATTATAAAACACATACAATCAGAAGAGAATTATTCTTACAATACGTGAGACAATCCGGTATGTTAATATGGGTTAGTATATTAAACCTCTTTTATCTTATTTCTATAATTGATTCCTCAATGATATTAGAGGTCACTTTTGGACCTATAGGCTAAGTTAACTTATAGAGAGGATATTAGCTTTTGGGATGGTCGCTCTTGGACCAGGCTTGACAATGGGGGGGGAGGGATAATCAGCAGGCAAAAGCTGCTCAGTGAGAGAATTAGGGAGGGGATCGGGCCATTATTCACAAATATTAAAGATAGATAGGATGGAGTGCCTTCTGACATAAATCCTCCATGAGGGGTATATATGGGTTAACTATATTATCACCAGGTGGCTTGATAGGAGGAGGGACTGATATGGCTGTTAAAGAGATGGGGTCTGTCTGAGGGGGGTTACTTAATGTTGGACCAAAGCAGAACATATATAACTGGCATAAAAGAGCAATCTTCACAGCTAATTACAATATACAGGTATCCTATATCTCTTATGCGCCTCTATCTTATACACACATATCTAGGGTAAAGTCTAAATTGAGATATACTGGTGGAAGCAGAAGGGATAGCATTTTTGACGAAGTGTAGTGGGCGGATAAGATCTAAAAATATATTTTGCCTGAAATGTGGTATAATGACTTAAAACAGAGAGGGTTTGTTAGTGGATGGGATGAGCGAGATGTGTATAGGCTGCTAGGGGTTGACACTGGGAATTAGGACCAACCTAAATAGTTTGGTGGACTAAAACCTAAATTTGGGCTATGTAAGTTTTCAGTTAGGTACCAAAATCATAAACCTATGGTAATGCATATGGGAATTTATGAGGCGAAAGGGGACTTCACAGATGTTGTCTAATGGTGTGACATAGGGAGAAAACAAAAAGAGGCAATTTAAATAAGTAAAAAACTAGATATATTGTTTATGGGCACCAATCCACTGCAAACATACATGTGCAGCAAATACCCAGCTCTATGGACCTTCTTCGTTAAAGAGATCCTCAAATAAGTATCTTTAGAGTGAACACCTGTATTTTACATATTGAGGTTAGATTCCCATCCCCAACATAGCAAAGGCATGTGTTTCACATACCCAACATAAAGATATTACATAATATAGTATAAACCTATGCACATATTAACGTCCAACAGTTCTAAGCCAGCAAACAGTGGGCATAGATAAGCATGGAAACAAGTGTAGAGATTGACGTTCATATATTAGCCTGTGGTTTTAAGCTAATGGTGCATAATAGCTCCTGTTCTGAAAACTACCCGATTCCCAAGCGATACACCTCTGTAACATCGCAGTATAAGTCCCAGTCTATGGCGGTTGTTGTGGTAAGATCAGACAGGGAAAGCCAGGAGGGCTCTGCCTCACGCATATCTGGGGAGATAGATATTAGAAACTCTGGTCTCTCTTTTGTCGACTCTAAGGCAGCATAGATCATGAGATTCCCCAGGTGCCCCATACAGGGGCCGGCCGCATCCCCCGACCGGGACACCGGAGGTGAGCGGGAGCGAGTTGTTTCTCCCAAAGAGATTAGTGTAGAGATGGGTAGCTGAGAGCGAGGCAAGCCCACTAGCTCCAAGATCAAAACAGCGTGCAAGCTGCTAGGGCTTCGCGGAGCGGTACCGGAGCCAAAGAGGTGAGTCACGCTAGGCAGTTCTGAACTCCGTTTGTAGGTTGCTGTGTTAGCCGCCAGAGGCTGTTCTTCTTTCAGGCTAGTCAAGAGCTTATGTGCAGGCGGGTGACATGGATCAGGGTTAACGGATACATGTGTATCTCGTGGCGAATGGGCGCCATCTTCTGAGCGGGCCTCAGTGAGACAGGCTCTAAGGTCGGCAAATTGAATGTCCATCCTCCGACCCAGATCAGTAAGTAAGGCTTCGAAAGATAGTTGGCTGTGCTCCATCATATAAGTCGGATTATAGCTATGCCCGTTGTACCCGGAAAACCGGGGGGGGGGGTTAGATGGTGTATAGTGGATTAGATTGTAGGCCGTCTCCTCGTACGATTCATTGCAAGAGGTAAGAGTCCCGAATATGTAGGCTTTGTATGAGTAAATTTCTCCGTTTGAGAGTATAGTTATTTTGCACTCCTGGGATGACAGTAGTGAATCCTTAGAGTTTAAGCAGGCTGAAAGAGATTGTGCAGGATCCAGTGCTGGAGACGGCCTAAAATAGTAACTGGCTAGTTCAGGTCCTGGGTAATTTTATTTGCTCATCTTAATTCAGTTCAGATCCACATAGTAAAGAGTAGTAGTTTGCTGCAGAAGGAGGATAAAACAGAGTCCAAATAGTCTGTAAATCTTATAAATTATATTGATGGCCCCAGGAGCTTCATGAAAAGCGACCGATCATGGCCTCTTCTTAGCCACTCCCGCCCTGTAGTCTGGGCTTTTAAATAAGATATATAGTATAGAATCTACAAATACTACTCTATGTTTATTTAAGTTTGTATTTAGAAATTAAACAGTAATTAACAGACTCTCAAACTTTGCAAGCAACATCTGTGCCTCAGGAGTCCAATAAAAAGTAGCTTCATTCTGTGGTTTCAAATTCAAAACTTCTCTGCTCAGGTGAGATATTCTAAAATGATCCTCCAGCACTGAGAGATCCCAGATTATGCTTTGCTTCACCAAGGGGTGTTCCCTGTATTTGTGTATGTAAAGGAGAGCAAATGAATGAAAAATAGGAGCACCTAAGACTGAAGTACGCTATCACAGGTTAAATTATCGGGAAATACAAGGTGAAAGGGTACAAGATAATAGCATCTATGGATTACAAGGTTCCACTAGTATTAAAAACAGTAGCTGAATGCAAAAGATGTGCAATAAATATAAAATATAAACATATAGTGAACGATACAAGAAAATAGTAACCAAAAACTCTTGAAAAATTCTATCTAAAAACTTACAAAACAAGATATTTAATAAAAATAAACAAAGACAAAATTATGACCACAAACAAAATGTGATCACACGCTGGGGATGCAATTAGAAAATGCAGTGGGAGAATGCAATGTGTAAGTATCATATAGATATCCTAACTAGTGTCCTGCCCCTCCTGGGGACAAAAAAGAAAAAAAGTGTACACGTGTATAAAAAAGTGAAAAAAAAAAAATATCTATATAGGTCTACGATGTAAAATATTACAAATCCGGGAAGGATTCTGATATAAAGTTCCTGGGGTCCTGATATATAAGTCTGGGATCAATATACCTAAAAAATATAAAAAATATAAAATTAAACCACAAATGCAAAAATCGCATAAGAGGTGTTTATAATCGAAAATAGACTCACCAATTCAGGGGGACGATAAACAGGGAAGAATACAAGCCTCCATAAGCAGTCAATGTGTTTCAGCCCGTAAAGGGGCCTTTATCAAGACATAATGAGGAGTATTGTACTGAGGCAATATAAATGTGCTAACAACCAATCAAATTGCTTTAATTCAAAAGTATTACCACCAAAAACCCAACCGTTCTAGCCGCCTGCTGTGACTTACGGAAAAATTCAGCGTGGAGGTAATTTCCGGTTCCGGTTTGTGACTTCCGGTATCACGCTCTTTGCGCAATCTCCAGTTGATAGGATCAAGTGTCCATCTTAAGGGCAAACGCTCCCTTTTGAATGAGACAATATAGAATGGGAAATAATAATAACATTACAGCTCAAATTTAATATAATAAAAGCATTCAGATCGAAAATATATGCAAATCGTTTAGCATTCTGGATATTAATGCAAATTAAAAATGAAAAAAGATGGAGAAATGGTAATAACAAGGAAAATATCTGTCATATACCATTTGTTTTCTGAAATGGATAAAATAAAATATTATAATATTTTAATATATTATTTTGGAAGATGTTAAACTGCATTGTGCAGTTATGGAACATATCTTAACCTTTTTGCTTATAGGTCATGTAGTGGTATAATAAAACTTTTAGGAAATAAAACAAAATTAAGTAAAATAGGAGGCTTATATTCTTCCCAGTGATGAATAAAATACAATCACATTCAAATAGGAACATATCTCAATATATATATAAAAGCTATCCAGATAATGTCATAATAAGACCTAGATGGATAATGTAGTATCTTAACATAAAAACATACGCCGAGATTACGAGTTTGGCGTTAACTGGGATGCGAGGCTAACAAGGCTTTTTTTTCTAATGCTACCTTAAGCCAACACTGGTATTACAGGTTTTTTAAAACCTGGCATCAGCAATAAAAAGGTAAGCGTAGAGCAGAATTTAGCTCCACATCTCACCTCAATACCAGCGTTGCTTACGGTAGCGGTAAGCTTGCTAAACTTGCTCGTGCACTATTTCCCCATAGGAAACAATGGGGCTGAGCTGGCTGGAAAAAAAACACCTGCAAAAAAGCAGCGTCCAGCTTCTAACACAACCCCATTGTTTCCTATGGGAAAATAAAAAATATGTTTGCACCTAACACCCTAACATGAACCCAGAGTCTAAACATCCCTAATCTTACACTTATTAACCCCTAATCTGACGCTCCCAACATCGCTAACACCTGCATTATATTATTAACCACTAATCTGCCGCTCCGGACACCACCGCTACCTACATTATCCCTATGAACCCCTAATATACTGCCCCCAACATTGCCGCCACTATATTATAGTTATAAACCCCTAATCTGCTGCCTCCAAAATTGCCGCCACCTACCTATAATTATTAACCCCTAATCTGTCGACCGGACATCGCCGCCACTTTAATAAATGTGTTAACCCCTAAACCGCCGCACTCCCACCTCGCAAACACTAGTTAGATTTTATTAACCCCTAATCTGCCACCCCCAACATCACCGCTACTATAATAAATGTATTAACCTCTAAACTTAAGTCTAACCCTAAGTCTAACCCCCCTAACTTAAATATAATTTAAATTAAACGAAATTAATTTAACATAATTAAATAAATTAATTCTATTTAAAACTAAATACTTACCGATAAAATAAACCCTAAGATAGCTACAATATAACTAATAGTTATATTGTAGCTAGCTTAGAATTTATATTTATTTTATAGGCAACTTTGTATTTATTTTAACTAGGTACAATAGTTATTAAATAGTTATTAACTATTTAATAACTACCTAGCTAAAATAAGTACAAAATTACCTGTAAAATAAATCCTAACCTAACTTACAATTACACCTAACACTACACTATCATTAAATAAATTACCTAAACTACCTACAATTAAATACAATTAAATTCAATAAACTAAATTACGAAAAAAAACCACTAAATTACAGAAAAAAAAAGAATTACAAAAATTTTAAACTAATTATACCTAATCTAATCCCCCTAATAAAATAAAAAAGCCACCCAAAATAATAAAATTTCCCTACCATATACTAAATTACAAATAGCCCTTAAAAGGGCCTTTTGCGGGGCATTGCCCCAAAGTAATCAGCTCTTTTACCTGAAAAAGAAAAATACAATACCCCCCCCAACATTAAAACCCACCTTAAAAAACCTAACTCTAACCCCCTGAAGATCTCCCTACCTTGAGCCGTCTTCACCCAGCCGGGCACAAGTGGTCCTCCATACGGCAGAAGTCTTCATCCAATCGGGGCAGAAGAGGACCTCCAGATGGCAGAAGGCTTCATCCAGGCTGCATCTTCTATCTTCATCCTTCCGGAGCGGAGCCATCTCCTATCCAGCCGACGCAGAGCCATCCTCTTCAAACGACGTCCTAACGAAGAATGAAGGTTCTTTTAAAGGACGTCATCCAAGATGGCGTCCCTTGAATTCCGATTGTCTGATAGGATTAGAGGGAATGGGGTATGGGAATAGAGGAAATGGGATGAAAGGGAATGGGACTACAGGGAATGGGGTATGGAGTGTAATATGAGAGGGTATGGGGTATGGAGTGTATGTAGTGTTATTGATAAGTGTATGTATGTATTGAATGTGTTTGCGTGTAAATGTGTTAAGTATACAGAAAAAGCACTCGCACACTCACCCAAACCAACTTTCGCTCACTAACGCTCTTACTAACTCACGCTCCCACTAGCTCACGCTCCCACTAACTCACACTACCACTAACTCACGCTCCCACTAACTCATGCTCCCACTAACTCATGCTCCCACTAACTCACGCGCCCACTAACTCACGCTCCCACTAACTCACACTACCACTAACTCACACTACCACTAACTCACGCTCCCACTATTTCACGCACGATAACACTAACTGACTCTCTCACACTAATACTAACTCGCACTAACTCTCACAATAACTCACTATATCTCCAATCTCCAAAAACCCACCAGCAACACAGTTAAAGAAGCCATGCTTGTGTGGTGCTTATATACCATGTGTAAATGTTTAATGATGTACCGGTTTGCCTTGTAAATTGTGTTCAGGTGTTCTTTGTTAGTAATTAGTATGCGTGCAATGTGTATTAGTTGTGTGAATTTGCGCATGCTCATTTAGAGTTAGTATTTGTGGAATGTGTAGAATGCGATGATGTCATAGTGCTCGTTTTCTATAACATTGTCCAATAGTATTATGTGTTAATGTTAATTTGCGATGGTGTCGTATTTGTGAAGTGTTGTATATGTATGTTTGTCCTAATATTTCGTAACGTTGAATGCGAGTATTTTGCTTGTGTATGAGTGTGCATTTATTTTTCCTTGTTGTTATTTTCCGTATTTCTGTATCATAAAGTATATGCATATTCCCTTTTTTTTTTATTTCCCCCCCCCGCTTGTGAATGTGTAATGCATGTGTGCTTTGTTTTGTGATTGTTGTTCTGACATTTGCAGTGTGTTATTGTTGTGCATTATGTGGTATACGTCATATGACAGAGCAGTGCGTATTTCTCGCGAGATCGAGTGTTAGCGTGTTTGTTTGATTTGCCATTGATCTCTATGGGAGACTGTGTAACGCGGGCGTGATTCCGCGTATGAAATATACGCGTTAGGAGTAGCGTTAGAAGGTTGTTTATAAACTCTAAATACCAGTGTTAAAAACTCTGTGCGTTAGAAATAAACCACGCGTAGCTAACGCACCCCCTCTAACGCAAAACTCTAAATCTAGGCAATAGCGTTTTAGGTGATGGATCTGTTTAATCTTTAATTGCAATAAGCCTATGACCTAAACATTTTCCTCAGTGACTCTTTATTATGTGAATAATTGTGTTCTAATAAGTTTTCTTTTTGGGTAATCTTGCAGGGCATTCTATTTTAATGTTTTCATTGTAGTGATTTTAGTAAGTTTTTAATAAAAGTTAAGTTTTATGATTTTTCTCTTCTTTTGGTTTCTTAGTTTATGAATAATTAAATGCATGCTGTATTAGGTACCTATTTGTATTTTCTTTTTTCTTGATATTAATTTTGTGGCACTAAGCACTTGTTTGACTTCCACTGGGCATTGTTTTCCCTATGGATTGTAGTCTGGGCTTTTAAATAAGATATATAGTATAGAATCTACAAATACTACTCTATGTTTATTTAAGTTTGTATTTAGAAATTAAACAGTAATTAACAGACTCTCAAACTTTGCAAGCAACATCTGTGCCTCAGGAGTCCAATAAAAAGTAGCTTCATTCTGTGGTTTCAAATTCAAAACTTCTCTGCTCAGGTGAGATATTCTAAAATGATCCTCCAGCACTGAGAGATCCCAGATTATGCTTTGCTTCACCAAGGGGTGTTCCCTGTATTTGTGTATGTAAAGGAGAGCAAATGAATGAAAAATAGGAGCACCTAAGACTGAAGTACGCTATCACAGGTTAAATTATCGGGAAATACAAGGTGAAAGGGTACAAGATAATAGCATCTATGGATTACAAGGTTCCACTAGTATTAAAAACAGTAGCTGAATGCAAAAGATGTGCAATAAATATAAAATATAAACATATAGTGAACGATACAAGAAAATAGTAACCAAAAACTCTTGAAAAATTCTATCTAAAAACTTACAAAACAAGATATTTAATAAAAATAAACAAAGACAAAATTATGACCACAAACAAAATGTGATCACACGCTGGGGATGCAATTAGAAAATGCAGTGGGAGAATGCAATGTGTAAGTATCATATAGATATCCTAACTAGTGTCCTGCCCCTCCTGGGGACAAAAAAGAAAAAAAGTGTACACGTGTATAAAAAAGTGAAAAAAAAAATATCTATATAGGTCTACGATGTAAAATATTACAAATCCGGGAAGGATTCTGATATAAAGTTCCTGGGGTCCTGATATATAAGTCTGGGATCAATATACCTAAAAAATATAAAAAATATAAAATTAAACCACAAATGCAAAAATCGCATAAGAGGTGTTTATAATCGAAAATAGACTCACCAATTCAGGGGGACAATAAACAGGGAAGAATACAAGCCTCCTTAAGCAGTCAATGTGTTTCAGCCCGTAAAGGGGCCTTTATCAAGACATAATGAGGAGTATTGTACTGAGGCAATATAAATGTGCTAACAACCAATCAAATTGCTTTAATTCAAAAGTATTACCACCAAAAACCTAACCGTTCTATCCGCCTGCCATGACTTACGGAAAAATTCAGCGTGGAGGTAATTTCCGGTTCCGGTTTGTGACTTCCGGTATCACGCTCTTTGCGCAATCTCCAGTTGATAGGATCAAGTGTCCATCTTAAGGGCAAACGCTCCCTTTTGAATGAGACAATATAGAATGGGAAATAATAATAACATTACAGCTCAAATTTAATATAATAAAAGCATTCAGATCGAAAATATATGCAAATCGTTTAGCATTCTGGATATTAATGCAAATTAAAAATGAAAAAAGATGGAGAAATGGTAATAACAAGGAAAATATCTGTCATATACCATTTGTTTTTCTGAAATGGATAAAATAAAATATTATAATATTTTATTATATTATTTTGGAAGATGTTAAACTGCATTGTGCAGTTATGGAACATATCTTAACCTTTTTGCTTATAGGTCATGTAGTGGTATAATAAAACTTTTAGGAAATAAAACAAAATTAAGTAAAATAGGAGGCTTATATTCTTCCCAGTGATGAATAAAATACAATCACATTCAAATAGGAACATATCTCAATATATATAAAAGCTATCCAGATAATGTCATAATAAGACCTAGATGGATAATGTAGTATCTTAACATAAAAACATACGCCGAGATTACGAGTTTGGCGTTAACTGGGATGCAAGGCTAACAAGGCTTTTTTTTCTAACGCTACCTTAAGCCAACACTGGTATTACAGGTTTTTTAAAACCTGGCGTTAGCCACAAAAAGGTAAGCGTAGAGCAGAATTTAGCTCCACATCTCACCTCAATACCAGCGTTGCTTACGGTAGCGGTAAGCTTGCTAAACGTGCTCGTGCACGATTTCCCCATAGGAAACAATGGGGCTGAGCTGGCTGGAAAAAAAACACCTGCAAAAAAGCAGCGTCCAGCTTCTAACACAGCCCCATTGTTTCCTATGGGAAAATAAAAAATATGTTTGCACCTAACACCCTAACATGAACCCAGAGTCTAAACATCCCTAATCTTACACTTATTAACCCCTAATCTGATGCTCCCAACATCGCAGACATCTGCATTATATTATTAACCCCTAATCTGCCGCTCCGGACACCACCGCTACCTACATTATCCCTATGAACCCCTAATATACTGCCCCCAACATCGCCGCCACTATATTATAGTTATAAACCCCTAATCTGCTGCCTCCAACATTGCCGCCACCTACCTATAATTATTAACCCCTAATCTGCCGACCGGACATCGCCGCCACTTTAATAAATGTATTAACCCCTAAACCGCCGCACTCCTGCCTCGCAAACACTAGTTAGATTTTATTAACCCCTAATCTGCCACCCCCAACATCGCCGCTACTATAATAAATGTATTAACCTCTAAACCTAAGTCTAACCCTAAGTCTAACCCCCCTAACTTAAATATAATTTAAATTAAACGAAATTAATTTAACATAATTAAATAAATTAATTATATTTTAAACTAAATACTTACCGATAAAATAAACCCTAAGCTAGCTACCTACCCTATACTAAATTACAAATAGCCCTTAAAAGGGCCTTTTGCGGGGCATTGCCCCAAAGTAATCAGCTCTTTTACCTGAAAAAGAAAAATACAATACCCCCCCAACATTAAAACCCACTTTAAAAAACCTAACTCTAACCCCCTGAAGATCTCCCTACCTTGAGCCGTCTTCACCCAGCCGGGCACAAGTGGTCTTCCATACAGCAGAAGTCTTCATCCAATCGGGGCAGAAGAGGACCTCCAGATGGCAGAAGGCTTCATCAAGGCTGCATCTTCTATCTTCATCCTACCGGAGCGGAGCCATCTTCTATCCAGCCGACGTGGAGCCATCCTCTTCAAACGACGTCCTAACGAAGAATGAAGGTTCCTTTAAAGGACGTCATCCAAGATGGCGTCCCTTGAATTCCGATGGTCTGATAGGATTCTATCAGCCAATCGGAATTAAGGTAGGAAAAATCCTATTGGCTCATTGGATCAGCCAATAGGATTGAGTTTGCATTCTATTGGCTGTTCCAATCAGCCAATAGAATGCGACCTCAATCCTATTGGCTGATTGCATCAGCCAATAGGATTTTTCCCATCTTAATTCCGTCGACCTCTTCTGCCCTGATCAGATGAAGACTTCTGCTGTATGGAGTACCACTTGTGCCCAGCTGGGTGAAGATGGCTCAAGGTAGGGAGATCTTCAGGGGGTTAGAGTTAGGTTTTTTAAGGGGGGATTGGGTGGGTTTTAGAGTAGGGGTGTGTGGGTGGTGGGTTTTAATGTTGGGGGGGTATTGTATTTTTCTTTTTCAGGTAAAAGAGCTGTTTACTTTTGGGCAATTCCCCGCAAAAGGCCATTTTAAGGGCTATTTGTAATTAAGTATAGGGTAGGGAATTTTTTTTATTTTGGGGGGCTTTTTTATTTTATTAGGGGGATTAGATTAGGTGTAATTAGTTAAAAATGATTTTAATTCTTTTTTATTTTCAGTAATTTAGTATTTGTTTGTTTTTTGTACTTTAGTTTATTGAATTTAATTGTAATTAATTGTAGGTAGTTTAGGTAATTTATTTAATGATAGTGTAGTGTTAGGTGTAATTGTAACTTAGGTTAGGATTTATTTTACAGGTAATTTTGTACTTATTTTAGCTAAGTAGTTATTAAATACTTAATAACTATTTAATAACTATTGTACCTAGTTAAAATAAATACAATGTTGCCTGAAAAATAAATATAAATCCTAAGTTAGCTACAATGTAACTATTAGTTATATTGTAGCTATATTATGGTTTAATTTATAGGTAAGTATTTAGTTTTAAATAGGAATAATTTACACCTAGATTTAGAGTTTTGCGGCCAAAGGGGTGCGTTAGCTACGCATGTTTTTTCCCCCCACACCTTTTAAATAATGCTGGTATTTAGAGTTCTCTGAAGGGCTGCGTTATGCTCCAAAAAGGGAGCATATACCATAATTTTCCGCCACTTCAACCCTCAATACCAGCGTTGCTTACAGTAGAGGCCAGCTTGAAAAATGTGCTCGTGCACGATTCCCCCATAGGAAACAATGGGGCAGTTTGAGCTGAAAAAAAACCTAACACCTGCAAAAAAGCAGTGTTCAGCTCCTAACGCAGCCTCATTGTTTCCTATGGGGAAACACTTCCTAAGTCTGCACCTAACACCCTAACATGAACCCCGAGTCTAAACACCACTAACCTTACACTTATTAACCCCTAATCTGCCGCCCCCACTATTGCTGACCCCTGCATTATATTATTAACCCCTAATCTGCCGCTCCAGACACCGCCGCAACCTACATTATCCCTATGAACCCCTAATCTGCTGCCCCTAACACCGCCGACCCCTATATTATATTTATTAACCGCTAATCTGCCCCCCCAACGTCGCCGCTACCTACCTACACTTATTAACGCCTAATCTGCCGACCGGACCTCGCCGCCACTATAATAAATTTATTAACTCCTAAACCACCGCACTCCCATCTCGCAACCCCTGTAATAAATTTTATTAACCCCTAATCTGCCCTCCCTAACATCTTTGACACCTAACTTTAAGTATTAAACCCTAATCTCCTGACCGGATCTCACTGCTACTCTAATAAATGTATTAACCCCTAAAGCTAAGTCTAACACTAACACCCCCCTAAGTTAAATATAATTTAAATCTAACGAAATAAATTAAATCTTATTAAATAAATGAATCCTATTTAAAGCTAAATACTTACCTGTAAAATAAACCCTAAACTAGCTACAATATAACGAATAATTATATTGTGGCTATTTTAGCATTTATATTTATTTTACAGGCAACTTTGTATTTATTTTAAGTAGGTACAATAGCTATTAAATAGTTATTTACTATTTAATAGCTACCTAGTTAAAATAATTACAAAATTACCTGTAAAATAAATCCTAACCTAAGTTACAATTAAACCTAACACTACACTATCAATAAATTAATTAACTAAACTACCTACAATTACCTACAATTAAATCAATTAAACTAAATTACAAAAAAAACACTAAATTACAAAAAAACTAAACACTAAATTACAAAAAATAAAAAAAGATTACAAGAATTTTAAACTAATTACACCTACTCTAAGCCCCCTAAAACAATAACAAAGCCCCCCAAAATAAAAACAATGCCCTACCCTATTCTAAAATAAAAAGTTAACAGCTCTATTACCTTACCAGCCCTTAAAAGGGCTTTTTGCGGGGCATGCCCCAAAGAAATCAGCTCTTTTGCCTGTAAAAAATAGCATACAATACCCCCCCAACATTACAACCCACCACCCACATACCCCTAATCTAACCCACCCAAACCCCCCTTAAAAAACCTAACACTAAGCCCCTGAAGATCTCCCTACCTTGTATTCACCCAGCCGGGTATCACCGATCGGTCCAGAAGAGGGTCCGAAGTCTTCATCCTATCCGGCAAGAAGAGGTCCTCCAGAGGGTCCGAAGTCTTCATCCTATCCGGCAAGAAGAGGTCCTCCAGAGGGTCCAAAGTTTTCATCCAGGCGGCATCTTCTATCTTCTTCCATCCGGAGTGGAGCGGGTCCATCTTGAAGCAGCCGACGCGGATCCATCCTCTTCTTCTGACATCCTAACAACGAATGAACGTTCCTTTAAATGACATCATCCAAGATGGCGTCCCTCGAATTCCGATTGGCTGATAGGATTCTATCAGCCAATCGGAATTAAGGTAGGAAAAATCTGATTGGCTGATTGAATCAGCCAATCAGATTCAAGTTCAATCGGATTGGCTGATCCAATCAGCCAATCAGATTGAGCTTGCATTCTAATGGCTGATCGGATTTATTTTACAGGTAATTTTGTAATTATTTTAACTAGGTAGCTATTAAATAGTAAATAACTATTTAATAGCTATTGTACCTAGTTTAAATAAATACAAAGTTGCCTGTAAAATAAATATAAATGCTAAAATAGCTACAATATAATTATATATTGTAGCTAGTTTAGGGTTTATTTTACAGGTTAGATTAGGGGTTAATAAGTGTAGGTAAGGTAGCGGCGACGTTGGGGGGGGCAGATTAGGGGTTAATAAATATTATGTAGGTGTTGGCGATGTTAGGGGCAGCAGATTAGGGGTTCATAGGGATAATGTAGGTTGCGGCGGTGTGCGGTCAGCAGATTAGGGGTTAAAAAAATTTATTAGAGTGGCGGCAATGTGGGGGGACCTCGGTTTAGGGGTGCATAGGTAGTTTATGGGTGTTAGTGTACTTTAGAGCACAGTAGTTAAGAGCTTTTTGAACCGGCATTAGCCCAGAAAGCTCTTAACTCCTGACTTTTTTCTGCGGCTGGAGTTTTGTCTTTAGAGTTCTAACGCTCACTTTAACCAAGACTCTAAATACCGGCGTTAGGAAGATCCCATTGAAAAGATAGGATATGCAATTGGCGTAAGGGGATCTGCGGTATGGAAAAGTCGCGGCTGGAAAGTGAGCGTTAGACCCTTTCCTGACTTACTCTAAATACCAGCGGGTGGCAAAAAGCAGCGTTAGGAGCCCTTAACGCTGGTTTTGACGGCTACAGCAGAACTCTAACTCTAGGCGTTATTTAATTATGTTAAATTAATTTCGTTTAATTTAAATTATATTTAAGTTAGGGGGGTTAGACTTAGGTTTAGACTTAGGTTTAGGGGTTAATAACTTTAATATAGTATCGGCGACGTTGGGGGTGGCAGATTAGGGGTTAATAAATGTAAGTAGGTGTTGGCGATGTTAGGGACAGCAGATTAGGGGTTAATAAAATTTATATAGTGTTTGCGAGGTGGGAGTGCGGCGGTTTAGGGGTTAATACATTTATTAAAGTGGCGGCGATGTCCGGTTGGCAGATTAGGGGTTAATAATTGTAGGTAGGTGGCGGCGACATTGGGGGCGGCAGATTAGGGGTTAATAAATATAATGTAGGTGGCGGCGATGTTAGGGGCAGCAGATTAGGGGTTCATAAGTATAATGTAGGTGGCGGCGATGTCCGGTCAGCATATTAGGGGTTAAAAAAATGTATTATAGTTTTTGCGATGTGGGGGAACCTCGGTTTAGGGGTTAATAGGTAGTTTATGGGTGTTAGTGTACTTTTTAGCACTTTAGTTAAGAGTTTTATGTTCCGGCGTTAGCCCATAAAACTAACTTACCAATTGACTTTTAAATGCGGTCGAAGTCTTGACAGGAGAGGATCTACCACTCACTTCTTCCAAGACTTGTAATACCAGCATTAGGCAAATCCCATTAAAAAGATAGGATACGCAATTGACGTAAGGGGATTTGCGGTAGCCTCGAGTCGCGGAAGAAAAGTGAGCGGTGAACCTCTACCTGTCAGACTCGTAATACCAGTGTTAGATAAAAAGCAGCGTTGGGACCTCTCAACGCTGCTTTTTAAGGCCAACTCCTGACTCGTAATCTCGCCGATAGGTTCCAGATGCAATTTATAAAAACCTATGATATAAACCATAGAATTGCAGTGGTGGAATAATCAACCAGATAGAGAGGTAATATAGCTTGAATAGACATTTTGATGTTTTACATAAACATTAAATAGAAAACATTGGGAAAAAACATGATTTAAAACATAAGTTGTAGGATTAACATGATCAGTATATATTATTATAATAATAAGTTTAGTCACAATAAGGACTCTCCCAAGGATGCTAGATAGGGTTGGTCAGAAAATAAATACATGCTAGTACGATCATACATACAAGTACTAAATTAAGACTAAACCTAAATATATGTATAAACATATGTAAATAAAATTATCTCATCCTAAAAAATATTTATTTATATATATATATATATATATATATATATATAATCTAGATATCAACCGAGAAAATGTCCTATGATACAGCAGAACTTCTGATTGTCCTATAATACTAAAGGAGCGTATAAATGTACTACTTCAAAGTTAGCATTCAGACCTTTAGGGTAAATACAGTCGAGATGGAAAATCCATTTGGATTCTATAATGAGGATTTTTTGTCCAATATCACCCCCTCTCCAATCTTTTGGTACTTTGCAAATGCCCATATATTTGAAACTGGCATCTCTACCCTGATGTTTATCTTTAAAATGTCTATTGAGGGGTAAATCGATTTTCCCCCAATTGATTTGAAGGAGGTATTCCCTAATCCTGTCTCTCAATTGACGTGTGGTTTGACCTACATATTGCAGTCCACAACCACATTCTATCAGATATATAACGCGTTTATCTGTGCACCGGATAGTGTTGTTGACTTTAAATATCTCATTACTGATATTGGATTTGAAGGTATCGTTTTTTTGCCATGTTTACAGGCCTTACAGAAATGGCATGGAAAGAAACCTTTAAGACTATTGCCCATAATATCTAGACCATTTGAATGTTTTTTAGTTTGTATACTGGGGTCTAGGATCATTTTAAGATTTCTGGCTCTGCGATACATACATTGAGGTCTATCAATCAAATGTTCCCCTATAACATCATCATCTTTTAATAAATGCCAGTGTCTTTTAATGATATTTTCTATAGTGCCCCTTTTTTCATTGTATTGCATGATGAACGGTATGTCTAGTTCACTATTTTGTGCTTTAGCTCTCTTTGTTTTAAAGCTCAGCATAGACTTTCTATCCATACCACCAACTTCTTCAATGGTTTTATCTATCGATTCTTCATTATATCCTCTTTCTAAGAATCTCTCCTTGAGAATATGGGATTGTGTAGACTATGTACTCTCATTCGAGCAGTTCTTCCTAACCCGCATAAGTTATCCTTTAAAAATGTTCGTAATACATGATGACAACTTGTATGATGGATATAGTTATTACAGTCGAAATCTTTAAAGTAAATCGCTGTCTCGATAATTCCATCTTTTAGTTGTATATCAATATCTAAGAAGTTAATACGGTCTTTACTTACTGAATGGGTAAATTCCAGATTTGTCTGGTTTTGATTCATAACTTCTAAAGTATGAGTAAGGTCTTCTGAGCTTCCCCTCCAAATCATTAGTATATCGTCAATATATCTTTTGTATAGGACCAGGTCCGCGCTCGCTGGGCAAGAATCCCAAAAATGGATTCCCATTTGCCTATGTATAAGTTTGCATAACTTGGGTCGAACCTGTCCCCCATAGCTATACCGCAAAGTTGTCTATAGAATTTGCCTTCACTACTAAAGTAGTTATGATTTAGAATATATTCTATGCCATTCAAAATGAAGTTGTTTTGTTCTTGTGGCATATCTAAATCTTTGTCTAAATAATATTCCACTGAATTAAGACCCTCTGTGTGGGGGATACCATTATAAAGTTACGTTACGTCACAAGTCACCCATGTGTAATTTTCCTCCCACTCAATGTTATTTAAGATATTTAAGACTTCCGTAGAGTCACGTAAATAAGAATTCACATTTCTTACACGTTTTTGTTGATGTACTCTGACAAATTACTAGACAGAGATTAATTACTAGCCAATTCCAGAAATTATGGGTCTGCCAGGTGGGTTTATTAATAGAACGAGAGCTGCTTAAATCCTATTGGCTAATTTGAACAGTAAATAGGATTTTAGCAGCTCTAATTCCTATTGGCTGATTCAAATTTTTCAGCCAATAGGAATGCTAGGGACGCCATCTTGAATCCCGTACCTTGCATTGAAGATTCAGTGTACAGCGGCGACCATATAAAGAGGATGCTCCTCGCCGCCGGGATCAAGATAGAAGATGCCACCTGGATGAAGATAGAAGAGGCTGCCTGGATGAAGACTTCTCGCCGCCTGGATGAGGACTTTGCCGCCTGGATGAAGATAGAAGAGGCCGCCTGGATGAAGAGCCTTCAAGCGGGACTTCAAAAACTGTAAATGGATCTTTGGGGGTTAGTGTTAGGTTTTTAAAGGGTTTTTGGGTGGGTATTTTTTTTAGTTTAGGGTTTGGGCTTGTAAAAGAGCTAAATGCCCTTTTCATGGCAATGTAAAAGAGCTGAATGCCATTTTAAGGGCAATGCCCATACAAATGCCCTTTTCAGGGCAATGGGTATCTTAGGTTTTTGTTAGAGTTAGTTTTTTTTTATTTTGGGGGGTTGGTTGGGTGGTGGGTTTTACTGATGGGGGGTCTTTGTATTTTTTTCCAGGTAAAAGTGCTGATTTCTTTAGGGCAATGCCCTATAAAAGGCCCTTTAAGGGCTGTTGGTAGTTTATTGTAGACTAGGGGTGTTTTTATTTTGGGGGCTTATTCTTATAGGGCTATTAGATTAGGTGTAATTGTTTTTATTTTTGACAATTTTGTTTGTTATTTTTCATAATTTAGTGTTTGTTATTTTTCGCAATTTAGTATTTTTTATTTTTTGTAATTTTAGACTTAAATTTTTTTAGTAGTGTTAGGTTTTTTTAATGTGTAATTTAGTTTTTTTTAATTGGTAGTTATTTTAATTTTTGTATAATAGTTTAGTATAAAAGTTATGTTATGTTTATTTATAGTTTAAACTTAGGTTTTTTTAATTTCATAGGTAAGTTTTTAATTATTTTAAGATAGGAAAATTGTAATTTTAATATAAAGTTAGGGGGTTGTTAGGTTTAGGGGTTAATAGTTTAATTTATTAGTGGCAATGTTGGGGGCCTGCGGCTTAGGGGTTAACAGCTTTAGTTAGTGGCGGCGGTGTCGGGGAGCGGCGGAATAGGGGTTAATAACTTTATTATTGTGGCGGGGATGTGCTAACGATGGCTCTGAGCCGTCACAGCGTTCCCCACTCTGGTGCTGTAACAAAACTGTATGAATTTAAGTTAGGATTGATTCAGGTTAGAGTTTGTTGCAGCAATGAGAAATAAATAACTCTTTTCTTTAGAGTATTAATTCCCATTCGTTGCAGTTTAATATGTGTCCAAGGCTTTTTGTAACATAATAAAATCCTAAAGGTACAATTGTGTCAGACAGTATAAATATTATTATATGCACAGAAATATGTATATACATAAACACTAACGGCTAGATTATGAGTCTTGCGTTAGCCTTAAAAAGCAGCGTTGTGAGGTCCCAACGCTGCTTTTTAACGCCCGCTGGTATTACGAGTCTGGCAGGTACAGGTGTACCGCTCACTTTTCTTCCACAACTCAAGCTTACCGCAAATCCCCTTACGTAAATTGCGTATCCTATCTTTTCAATGGGACTTGCATAATGCCGGTATTACGAGTCTTGGAAGAAGTGAGCGGTAGCCCCTCTCCTGTCAAGACTCCTACCACATTTAAAAGTCTGTAGTTAAGAGTTTTATGGGCTAACGCCGTAAAATAAAACGCTTAACTAAAGTGCTACAAAGTACACTAACACCCATAAACTACCTATTAACCCCTAAACCGAATCCCCCCCTCCACATCGCAAGCACTTTAATTAAAAGTTTAACCCCTAATCTGCCGACCGGACATCGCTGCCCCTTTAATAAATATATTAACCCCTAAACCGCCACACTCCCGCCTCGCAAACACTAGTTACATTTTATTAACTCCTAATCTGCCGTACCTAACATCGTCGACACCTACCTACATTTATTAACCTATAATCTGCTACCCCCAACGTCGCCGCTACTATATTAAAGGTATTAACCCCTAAACCTAAGTCTAAACCTAACCCTAACCCCCCCTAATTTAAATATAATTTAAAATAATCTGAATAAAATTACTACAATTAAATAAATTATTCCTATTTAAAACTAAATACTTACCTATAAAATAAACCCTAAGATAGCTACACTATAACTAATAGTTACATTGTAGCTATCGCAGGGTTTATTTTTATTTTGCATGCAACTTTGTATTTATTTTAACTAGGTAGAATAGTAATTAAATAGTTATTAACTATTTAATAACTACCTAGTTAAAATAAATACAAATTTACTTGTAAAATAAATCCTAACCTAAGTTACAATTACACCTAACACTACACTATCATTAAATTAATTACCTAAACTACCTACAATTAATTACAATTAAATTAAATAAACTAAAGTACGAAAAACAACAAACACTAAATTACAGAAAATAAAAAAATAAACACAATTTTTTAAAACTAATTACAGCTACTCTAATCCCCCTAATAAAATAAAAAAGCCCCCCAAAATAATTAAATCCCTACCCTATACTAAATTACAAATAGCCCTTAAAAGGGCCTTTTGCGGGGCATTGCCCCAAAGTAATCAGCTCTTTTACCTGTAAAAAAAAAAATACAATACCCCCCAACATTAAAACCCACCACCCACACACCCAACCCTACTCTAAAATCCACCAAATCCCCCCTTAATAAAACCTAACACTACCCCCTTGAAGATCATCCTACCTTGAGCCGTCTTCACCCAGCCGGGCACAAGTGGTCCTCCAGAGGAGCAGAAGTCTTCATCCGATCCAGGCAGAAGAGGACCTCCAGAGGGGCAGAAGGCTTCATCCAGGCGGCATCTTCTATCTTCATCCATCCGGAGTGGACCGGGTCCATCTTTAATCCAGCTGACGCGGAGCATCCTCTTCAAACGAAGTCCAAGCGAAGAATGAAGGTTCCTTTAAATGACATCATCCAAGATGGCATCCCTTGAATTCTGATTGGCTGATAGGATTCTATCAGCTAATTGGAATTAAGGTTGGAAAAATTCTATTGGCTGATGCAATCAGCCAATAGAATTGAGCTTGCATTCTATTGGCTGATTGGAACAGCCAATAGAATGCAAGCTCAATCCTATTGGCTGATTGGATCAGCCAATAGGATTGAAGTTCAATCCTATTGGCTGATCCAATCAGCCAATATGAGTTTTCCTAGCTTAATTCCGATTGGCTGATAGAATCCTATCAGCCCATCAGAATTCAAGTGACGCCATCTTGGATGACGTCATTTAAAGGAACCTTCAGTCTTCGCTTGGACTTCGTTTGAAGAGACTGCTCCACGTCTGACTGGATTGAAGATGGACCCGCTCCGCTCCGGATGGATGAAGATAGAAGATGCCATCTGGATGAAGCCTTCTGCACATCTGGAGGTCCTCTTCTGCCCGGATTGGATGTAGACTTCTGCCCCTCTGGAGGACCATGACAGCTCAAGGTAGGGTGATCTTCAAGGAGGTAGTGTTAGGTTTTATTAAGGGGGGATTGGGTGGGTTTTAGAATAGGGTTGGGTGTGTGGGTGGTGGGTTTTAATGTGGGGGGTATTGTATTTTTCTTTAACAGGTAAAAGAGCTGATTACTTTGGGGCAATGCCCTGCAAAAGGCCCTTTTAAGGGCTATTTGTAATTTAGTATAGGGTAGGGATTTTTATTATTTTGGCTGACTTTTTTATTTTATTAGGGGGATTAGAGTAGATGTAATTAGTTTTAAAAAAATTTAATTATTTTTTTATTTTCTGTAATTTAGTGTTTGTTGTTTTTCGTACTTACTTTATTTTATTTAATTGTATTTAATTGTAGGTAGTTTAGGTAATTAATTTAATGATAGTGTAGTGTTAGGTGTAATTGTAACTTAGGTTAGGATTTATTTTACATGTAAATTTGTATTTATTTTAACTAGGTAGTTATTAAATAGTTAATAACTATTTAATAACTATTGTACCTAGTTAAAATAAATACAAAGTTGCCTGTAAAATAAAAATAAACCCTGAGATAGCTACAATGTAACTATTAGTTATATTGTAGCTAGATTAGGGTTTATTTTATAGGTAAGTATTTAGTTTTAAATAGGAATAATTTATTTAATTGTAGTAATTTTATTTAGATTATTTTAAATTATATTTAAGTTAGGGGGGTGTTAGACTTAGGTTTAGACTTAGGTTTAGGGGTTAATAAATGTAGGTAGGTTGCGGCGACATTGGAGGGGCAGATTAGGGGTTAATAGATAAAAAGTAGGTGTTGGCGATGTTGGGGGCAGCAGATTAGGGGTTCATAGGGATAATGTAGGTGGCGGCGGTGTCCGGAGAGGCATATTAGGGTTTAATAATATAATGCAGGTGGCGGCGATGTCAGGGACTGCAGATTAGGGGTTAATAAGTGTAAGATTAGGGGTGTTTAGACTCGGGGTTCATGTTAGGGTGTTAGGTGTAGACATAACTTTTGTATCCCCATAGGAATCAATGGGGCTGCGTTAGAAGCTGAAAGCTGCTTTTTTGCAGGTGTTATGTTTTTTCAGCTGAATCTGCCCCATTGATTCCTATAGGGAAATCGTGCATGAGCACGTTTAGCCAGCTTACCGCTCCCGTAAGCAACGCTGGTATTGAGGTGAGATGTGGAGCTTTATTTAAATTTATTAACCCCTAAACCTAAGTCTAACCCTAACACCCCCTAACTTAAATATAATTTAAATAAATCTAAATAAATATTGCTATCATTAACTACATTATTTCTATTTAAAACTAAATACCTATAAAATAAACCCTAAGCTAGCTACAATATAACTAATAGTTACATTGTAGCTAGCTTAGGGTTAATTTTTATTTTACAGGCAAGTTTGTATTTATTTTAACTAGGTAGAATAGTTATTAAATAGTTATTAACTATTTAATAACTACCTAGCTAAAATAAATACAAATTTACCTGTAAAATAAAACCTAACCTAAGTTACACTAAAACCTAACACTACACTACAATTAAATAAATTACCTACATTAAATACAATTAAATAAATTAAATTAGCTAAATTACAAAAAAAACAACACTAAATTACAGAAAATAAAAAACAAATTACAGATCTTTAAACTAATTACACCTAATCTAATAGCCCTATCAAAATAAAAAAGCCCCCCCCAAATAAAAAAAAACCCTAGCCTAAACTAAACTATCAATAGCCCTTAAAAGAGCCTTTTGCAGGGCATTGCCAGAAAGAAATCAGCTCTTTTACCTGTAAAAAAAAATACAAACACCCCCCCAACAGTAAAACCCACCACCTACACAACCAACCCCCCAAATAAAATACTAACTAAAAAAACCTAAGCTCCCCATTGCCCTGAAAAGGGCATTTGGATGGGCATTGCCCTTAAAAGGGCATTTAGCTCTACTGCGGCCCAAAGTCCCTAACCTAAAAAATAAACCCACCCAATACACCCTTAAATAAATCCTAACACTAAGGCCCGAAAATTCACTTACTGGGAGAAGTCTTCATCCAAGCGGCAAGATGTCCTCAATGAAGTCGGCAGAAGTGGTCCTCCAGACAGGCAGAAGTGGTCCTCCAGACGGGCAGAAGTCTTCATCCAGACGGCATCTTCTATCTTCATCCTTCCGGCGCGGAGCGGCTCCATCTTCAAGACATCCGACGCAGAGCATCCTCTTCAAACGACGGCTTCTTCGTAATGAATATCACTTTAAGTGACGTCATCCAAGATGGTGTCCCTTAGATTCCGATTGGCTGAAAGAATTCTATCAGCCAATCGGAATTAAGGTAGAAAAAATCCTATTGGCTGATTGGATCATTCAATAGGATTGACCTCGCATTCCATTGGCTGATTGGAACAGCCAATAGAATGCGAGCTCAATCCTATTGGCTGATTTAGATATGGAGCTAAATTTTGCTCTACGCTCACTTCTTGCCTTTTAACGCCAGGTTTCTGAAAACCCATAATACCAGCGATGCAGGTAAGTGAGCGGTGAGAAAAAACTGCTTGTTAGCACCACACAGCTCTTAACACAAAACTTGTAATCTGGCCATTAGTGTTTGTTATTTTTTGAAATTTTGTTGTTAGTCTTTTGTAACTTTGTAATTTTTAATTGTTGATTTAAAATTTTTGAATAGGGTTAGGTTTTTAACTATATATTTAATTTAATTTGTAGTTTAATGTAATTTTAGTCTAATAGGGTAGATTAATTAATAGTTTAATATAGTTTAAAGTAATTTTAGTATAACAGTTAGTGTAGGTTAATTATTAGTTTAATATAGTTTAATGTAATTTTAGTTTAACAGTTAGTGTAGGTTAATTATTTGTTTAATATAGTTTAATTTAAATCTAAAGGTAAGTTTTTTAATTTATTATAAGATAGGGATGAGTTAATATTTAATATAAAGTTAGCGGGTTGTTAGGTTTAGGGGTTAGCAAAGGCTAACAAGATAACTTGTCAGAATATAAGTAAACGTGAATGTTGTTTAAAATGTTATGCTCTGTCAAAATCATGTAAGCAAATGTTTTGCTTTCATACACCTTTTAAATTAAATAGATTTCATAAATGAGTCAAACACTATAATGTAGCTTGAAAAATATAAATTTTATTTAACACATCTAGAGAAATATGGCATACAGGCTTATTATCAAATTGTAATGGTTAATATTTTGTATTAGGAGAACAGTTTGGACATCACAACGCAAAAACAATTAATCTAATCAACAAGGACAGCATGTGATGATGTTGTCACCACACACTTGTAAAACACACTCTGCAAACAATATGCCTCCATGGACCCGGTCCCATAGAAGCCTATTAAATATGTGTTTTATATGGACACCATTATTTTTTTACTTTGTCCCTATAAATTATGTCACATGCCTTACTCCTTAATCTCTTGTTAGTGAATAGACTTTAAATTGCAAAAACAAAAAGTGAATCAGATACATAGTTTATGGTTATTGAATTCTCATACAGGTAGATTATGAGTTGTGCGCTCGTGTTTTAACGCTGAAAAAATGGTAATTTCAGCGTTAAAACAGTAACGCAGCCATTACGAGTTGGTATAGCTGTACCGCAAGCCTTTCAGCCTGTAATGCAACGTCAGTCCCTCACTGTAACAAATTACGTTTTTTCATGGGATTCCCATAGAGCTGCCATTACCAGTTTTGCGTTACACCCTATAACAACAAGGTCCATACCGCCTTTTGAGAGCAGTAGTTATAAGTTTTATGCAACAAAACTGTTACATAAAACTCATAACTAAAGTGTTACAAAGTACACTAACACCCATAAACTACCTATTAACCTCTAAACCGAGGCCCTCCCGCATCACAAATACGATATTAAAGTTATTGACCCCTAATATGCCACTCCCAACATTGCCGCCACTAATAAAATTTATTAACCCCTATTACGCCACTCCCCGACATCATTGTCACTATACTAAAGTTATTAACCCCTACTCCCCCCACAACCCAACATTGCCCATACTATAATAAATATATTAAACCCTATTCCGCCGCTCCCCAACATCGCCGCCACTAAATAAAGCTATTAACCCCTAAACCTCTGGCCTCACACATCACTACCGCTAAATAAATCTATTAACCCCTAAACTGCCAGCCCCCCACATCGCAACAACCTAAATTAAACTATTAACCCCTAAACCTAACCATAAACCTAACCCTATTATTATTATTATTGGTTATTTGTAGAGCGCCAACAGATTTCGCAGCGCTATAAACAAAGGCTGAGTACAACAAAACAATTATAGGGATCAAATGGGTAGAGGGCCCTGCCAAGAGTCACACTGTTGTAGTCAGCTCTTAAGAAGGTGATCTACAAACAGCTAGACTCTTAGGCATAAATGCTAATTGGGTTCAGGGGAAAGCAGTGGAGCAGAGGAACTGGTATAAAGAAACATTAGTGTAGGTTGTATGCATCCCTGAACAGTAGAATCTTTAGGGAGAACTTTAAGCTTTCAAAACTAGGGGAGAGTCTTGTGGAGCGAGGCAAAGAGTCCACAAGATGAGAGCCAGTTTGGAGAAGTCCTGTAAACAGGAGTGTGATGAGGTAACAAGAGAGGAGGAGAGTAGGAGGTCATGAGCAGAGCAAAGGGGACGGGAGGGAGAGTATCTGGAGACAAGGTCTGAGATATAGGGGGAGCAGTGCAGTTAAGGGCTTTGCATGTCAGAGTGAGAATGTTGTGTTTAATCCTAGAGGCAAGAGGAAACCAGTGAAGGGATTGGCAGAGAGGTGCAGCAGATGAAGAGCGATGTGTAAGGAAGATGGGCCTGGCAGAGGCATTCATTATGTATTGTAAAGGAGCTAGGCGGCAGTTGGGGAGACCAGAGAGGACAGAGTTGCAGTAATCGAGGCAAGAAAGGATGAGAGAGTGGATTAAAATCTTAGTTGTGTCTTGTGTAAGGAAATGTCTAATTTTAGAGATGTTTTTAAGGTGGAAGCGGCAGGCTTTAGCCAAGGACTGAATGTGAGGAGTGAAAGAAAGATCTGAGTCAAATGTGACCCCGAGACATCAGGCATATGGGATAGGGGTAATGATGTAGTTGTCAACAGTTATAGAGAGATTGGGGTGGAGATTTTGGAAGAAGGGGGAAAAATAAGGTACGGTTTGTCAGTTAGGAAGAGAACCATAAAAGGGCTGTGTCACAGATGCCGAAGGATTGGAGGGTTTGGAGCAAAAGAAGGTGGTCAACAGTATCAACAGATCAAGGAGTATAAGCAGAGACAAGTGGCCTTTTGATTTTGCTGTAATTAGGTCGTAACCTTAACGATTGCTGTCTCTGTGGAGTGATGGGGACGAAATCCAGTTGCAGTTGGTCAAGGAGGGAGTTGAATGTAAGGAAATAGGATAGGCGTGCATACACCAGTTTTTCGAGAAGCTTTGAGGCAAGAGAGAGGAGGGAAATAGGGGGGTAGTTGGATGGAGAGGTTGGATCAAGGGAAGGTTTTTTTAGGATAGGTGTGACCAGTGAATGTTTGAGAGATGAGGGAAATATACCGGTGCTGAGGGAGAGGTTAAAAATGTGTGTAAGTATAGGGGTAAGGGTAAAAGAGAGGGAGGGGAGTAGCTGTGAGGGGATAGGGTCAAGGGGACAGGTAGTGAGGTTAGAGTGCAGTATAAGTGCCAAAACATCTTCCTCAGAAACAGGGGAGAAAGAGTTAAGTTTATGGCTATGTGGGTTGTCGTTGGTTGCGAGCGTTTAAGGGGGTGAGAGAATGGAATTATGTTGGGAACTGATTTAGTTTCTGATGGAGTCAATTTTGTTATTGAAGTGGCTGGCAAATTCTTGAGCTGACAGAGAAGTTGTGTTAGGAGGTTGGGTTGGGGGGAGAAGAGTATTGAAACTGGAGAACAGATGTTTTGGGTTTGAAGAAAGATTAGAGATAAGAGTAGAGAAGTAATGTTGCTTATAGAGATTAAAGGGACATTATACACTCATTTTTTCTTTGGATAAATGTTTTGTAGATGATCTATTTATATAGCCCATAAAGTTTTTAAAAAAAATAAATGTATAGTTTTGCTTATTTTTAAATAACATTGCTCTGATTTTCAGACTCCTAACCAAGCCCCAAAGTTTTATGTGAATACTGTCAGCTACCTTCTCCAGCTTGTTCCTGTTTGTGTAAAGGATCTTTTCATATGCAAAAGAAGGGGAGGGGGGGAGTGTCTTATTTGCCACTTGCAGTGGGCTTTCCAGCTACCTTTTCAACAGAGCCAAACTGACAGCTTCTAAGTAAGTTTTTAAACAGTTTTATACTGGATTTTTATATCAGTATCTGTGCATCTTATTCTTTATAGTAGTGTCTATTACATGCAGTTATATGAAAATGAGTGTATACTGTCCCTTTAAGGGCAGAATAGTAGGGGTTCAAGATGAATATGTAATGAAGAAAATCAGCTGAACTCCATGATTTTCTTCAGTGCTGCTCAGCAGTACGCAAACATCTGTGTAGGTACCGTGTCAGAGGAGTATGCCAGGGCTGAGGATGAGTGTGTGATTTCCGAGCTATGGTAAGAGGGGCTAGATTGTCAAGGATGGATGTAAGGTTGGAATTATAGTGGCAGATAGATTGGTCAGGGCAGGAAAAAGAGGAGAAGGATGAGAGGAGAGGTTTGAGGGAATTAGCAAGCTGTTGCTGATCTAATGACATAATGATTCTGTGAAGTTTGGTGTGAGGAGTAGGATGAGGGAGATTTGTAGGGAGGAATGATATGTTGCAAGTGAGGAGATGGTGGTCAGAAAAAGGAAAAGGGGAGTTTGTAAAGTTTGAAATAGTGCATCGATAGCTAAAGATCAGGACAAGGGAGTGACCGTCTTTGTGAGTGGGAGAATAAGTCCATTGTGACAAACCGAAAGAGGAAGTGAGTTGTAGAAGTTGTTTTGCAGAGGATGTGGTGGGATTGTCAAAAGGGGAGGTTGAAGTTGCCAAGAATGAGGGCAGGGGTGTCTGAGGAAAGGAAATAAGGTAGCCAGGCAGCCAAGTGATCTAGAAATTTAGCTGAACAGCCAGGGGGTGGGTATATGACTGCAACACGTATAGAGAGGAGAGAAAATAAGCGAATCATGTGGGTTTCGAATGAGGAAAATGTGAGGGAAGAGATGGGTTGTATTTGTTGAAAGGTGCAACGAGAGGAAAGTAAATTACCTACACCACCTCCTTGTCTATTACCAGACCTAGGAGTGTAGCTGAAGTGGAGACCCCTATGTGACAGAGCAGCAGTGGATGCTGTGTCTAGGGGAGAGAGCTAGGTTTCTGTTAGGGCCAGAAGGTTAAGGGAGCAGGAAATAAAGAGGTAATGCCTAGAAGTGAGCTTTTTGCAAACAGAGAAAGAGAGTTCCAGAGTGCACAAGTGAAAGGGGTAGTGGCTTTAGATGCAAGAGAAATGTGAGTAAAGTTGGCAAAGTTTTATTTTCTGAGTCTATGGGACGGTACACATGGATATGCATGGCTAGGCAATTGTTGGGGATGAGGATTAGGGGAGATGTCACCAGCAGTTAGTAAAAGCAAGAGGGAGAGTGACATGAGATGAGATACAGAGAGAGTGTTTAGGAATAGGTAAAGGTCATGAGTACAAAAGTAAGGTGAGTTTAAGAAAGATGGGCTAATGATTAGTGCAGGTGGAGAGGGAGAAGGAGTAATTGAATAATGTAGTTTGTTATAGAGACAGGAGGTAGCAAAAAGGAATATGAAGATATTGAGCCTTTTAACAAACGTGGGAAACAATTAAACACATAAGACACAGTATTTCAACAGCAATTGCATAAGGAAACAATGAACTACATAAAACATAATATTACAATAGTGCTTGCCTTGTGTCTTGCCCCTTGCCCAATCCTTGTTCAATTATTGTATAATTCTTTCTTAATGCCTCACTTATAAAATGTTCACTTTAAAAATGTGAACGTATGTTGTTGTAGCAATGCCCAGTGCAATGCACAGCCCAAGCTAATGTTAAATATATTGGCAGGAAAGTCAGCAACCCTAACCCTTAACCTGGCCCTAAACCTAACCCTAACACCCCCTAACTTTAACTCAATTAAAAAAGAGCTAAATTAAAGTTACAATTATTAACTAAATAATACCTATTTAAAACTAAATATATACTTACCTGTGAAATAAAACCTAAGCTAGCTACAATATAACTAATAGTTATATTGCAGCTAGCTTAGGTTTTACTTTTATTTCACAGGTAAGTTTGTATTTATTTTAACTAGGTAGACTAGTTAGTAAATAGTTATTAACTATTTACTAACTACCTAGTTAAAATAAATACAAACTTACCTGTGAAATAAAACCTTACACTAAAACATTACAAAAAATAAAAAATAAAAAAAAAATTAAAAAAAACTAACTAACGAAATTATCCAAAATAATAAAAATGATTTGAATTCTAATACCCTGTTTAAAAAAAAAAAAAAAAAAAAAACACCCCAAAATAAAAAACCCTAATCTATAATAAACTACCAAGGGCCCTTAAAAGGGCCTTTTGCAGGGCATTGCCCTAAAGATAACAGCTCTTTTCTTACAAAAGAAAAGCAAACACCTTTTAACAGTATACAAACTCCCACCCCCCAAACCCACAAAATAAAAAAAATGTAATGTGTATTTTAGTTTTCATTCGGCTAGATCACGAGTTTTGTCAGTAGAGCCGTGCGGTGCTAACAAGCCTTTTTGTTTCACCGCTCACTTAAAACAACGCTGGTATTGCGAGTTTTATGAATGGCTGCATTAGCCTCAGAAAAGTAAGCATTGAGCAAAATTTAGCTCCACATCTCATCTCGATACCAGAGTTGCTTAAGTCAGCGGTGAGCTGGCTGAACGTGCTCGTGCACGATTTCCCCATAGAAAACAATGGGGCTGAGCCAGCTGAAAAAAAACCTAACACCTGCAAAAAAGCAGCGTTCAGCTCCAAACCAGCCCCATTGTTTCCTATGGGGAAAGAAAAGTTATGCCTACACCTAACACCCTAACATGAACCCCAAGTCTAAACACCCCTTATCTTACACTTATTAACCCCTAATCTGCCGCCCCCAACATCGTCGCCACCTGCATTATACTATTAACCCCTAATCTGTCGCTCCGGACACCGCCGCCCCCTACATTATACTTATAAACCCCTAATCTGCTGCCCCCAACATCGCCGACACCTACATTATAGTTATTAACCCCTAATCTGCCCCCCCAATGTCGCTGCAACTATATTAAATGAATGAACCCCTAATCTGCCGCAGCCAACGTCGCCGCCACTATAATAAAGTTATTAACCCCTAAACCTAAGTCTAACTCTAACCCTAACTGCCCCCTAATTTAAATATAATTTAAATAAATCTAAATAAAATAACTACATTTAAATAAATTATTCCTATTTAAAACTAAATACTTACCTATAAAATAAACCATAAGATAGCTACAATATAACTAATAGTTACAGTGTAGCTAGCTTATGATTGATTTTTATTTTACAGGCAACTTTGTATTTATTTTAACTAGGTACACTAGTTATTAAATAGTTATTAAATATTTAATAACTACCTAGCTAAAATAAGTACAAAATTACCTGTAAAATAAATCCTAACCTAAGTTACAATTACACCTAACACTACACTATCATTAAACTAATTACCTAAACTACCTACAATTAATTACAATTAAATTAAATAAACTAAATTACAGAAAAAAAAACACTAAATTACAGAAAATAATAAAAGAATTACAAGAATTTTAAACTAATTACACCTAATCTAATCCCACTAATAAAATAAAAAAGTCCCCCAAAATAATAAAATTTCCCTACCCTATACTAAATTACAAATAGCCCTTAAAAGGGCCTCCCAAAATTAAAACCCACCACCCACACACCCCTACTCTAAAACCCACCCAATCCCCCCTTAAAAAAAAAACCTAACACTAACCCCCTGAAGATCATCCTACCTTGAGCCATCTTCACCCAGCCGGGCACAAGTGGTCCTCCATACAGCAGAAGTCTTCATCCGATTCGGGCAGAAGAGGTCCTCCAAGTGGCAGAAGTCTTCATCCAAGCAGCATCTTCTATCTTCATCCATCCAGAGCGGAGCGGGTCCATCTTCAATTCAGCGGACGCAGAGCCATCCTCTTAAAATGACGTCCTAACAAAGAATGAAGGTTCCTTTAAATGACGTCAACCAAGATGGCGTCCCTTGAATTCCATTTGGCTGATAGTATTTTATCAGCCAATCGGAATTAAGGTAGGAAAAATCCTATTGGCTGATGCAATCAGCCAATAGGATTGAGCTCGCATTCTATTGTCTGTTCCAATCAGCCTATAGAATGCGAGCTCAAACCTATTGGCTGATCCAATTAGCCAATAGGATTTTTCCTACCTTAATTCAGATTGGCTGATAGAATCCTATCAGCCAATCTGAATTCAAGGGACGCCATCTTTAATGAGGTCATTTAAAGGAACCTTCATTCTTCGTTAGGACGTCGTTTGAAGAGGATGGCTCTGCGTCGGCTGGATTGAAGATGGACCCGCTCTGCTCCGGAAAAATAAAGATAGAAGATTAGTGATGTCGTGAACTTAAAATTTTCCATTCGCGAACAGAGAACACGAACTTCCGCAAGTGTTCGCGAACAGGCGAACCGGGCGAACCGCCATTGACTTCAATAGGCAGGCAAAATTTAAAACACACAGGGACTAGTGATGTTGCGAACTGTTCACCGTAGAACAGTTCCTGGAGATCTTAGCTTGTTCGCGTTCGCCGCGGCGGGCGAACATATGCGATGTTCGATCCGCCCCCTATTCGTCATCATTGAGGAAACTTTGACCCTGTATCTCACAGTCTGCAGACACAATTGAGCCAATCAGAAGCAGACACTCCCTCACAGACTCTCCCAGCTCCTGGGCAGCAGCCATTATAGATTCATTATGATCCTGCATTCTTAGTGAGAGGAGGGTTAGTGCTGCTGCTGGTGATTTTATAGGGAAATTGATAGCTAGGCTAGTGTATTCAGTGTCCACTACAGTCCTGAAGGACTCATCTAATCTCTGCTGTAAGGACAGCATCCCAAAAAGCCCTTTTTAGGGCTAGAACTTCAGTCGTTTTTTTTTTTTTTTATTTGTAATTTTATTTGCAAATAAAATTACTAATCTGTCAGCCTGTGTGTGAGGCTCACAGCATATACTGTGATTAGTGCCACCACTGATATCTGCTTAACATTAGTGTAAATTTAAAAAAAAAAACTTTTACATCATGTTGCTAGTGTAATCTAATTTCATTTTCTATCAGGCCTGTGTGTCAGGCCCACAGCATATACTGTGATTAATTGCTCTGTGCCACCACTGATATCTGGTGTAACATTAGTGTAAATTTAAAAAAAACTTTTACATCATTTTGCTAGTGTAATCTAATTTCATTTTCTAACAGGCCTGTGTGTCAGGCCCACATCATATACTGTTATTATTAGCTCTGTTTTCCACCACTTATATATGGTGTAACATTAGTGTAAAAAAAATTAAAAAAAACTTTTACATCAGTCCTCTTCTAGTGTTATTTAATTTTAGTTGCAAGGCCAGGCTGCCACTAGTGCCAGCCTGTGTGTCAGGCGGCCAGCATATACTGTGCCTACTTCCATCCTCAGTGCCACCACTACTATCTGGTGTAACATTAGTTTAAATTTTGTAAAAAAAAACTTTTACATCAGTCTTCTAGTGTTATTTAATTTTAGTTGCCAGGCCAGCCTGCCACTACTAGTGCCAGCCTGTGTGCCAGGCTGCCAGCATATAATGTGCCTACATCCATACTCAGTGCCACCACTCCTATCTGTTGTAACATTAGTGTAACTTTTTTAAAAAAAAACTTTTACATCAGTCTGCTAGTGTTATTTAATAACAGTTGCCTGTCTGCCAGCGTGTGTGCCAGGCCCCCACTTTCCAACTAGTACCACGAATCATATTTGTTATAACAGTAGTGTAAATATTTAAAATAAAAACTTTTTTGACTGTGAATCATCAGTCTGCTAGTGCAATTGAATTGCAGTTGCCTGCCTGCCAGCGTGTGTGCCAGGCCCACTTGCCAACTAGTGCCACCAATCATATTTGTTATAACAGTATTGCAAATATTGAAAAAAAAATTTTTGACTGTGAAACATCAGTAAGCTAGTGTAATCTAATTGCAGTTGCCTGCCTCCCAGCGTGTGTGCCAGGCCCACTTGCCAACTAGTGCCACCAATCATATTTGTTATAACAGTAGTGTAAATATTTAAAATAAAAACTTTTTTGACTGTGAATCATCAGTCTGCTAGTGCAATTGAATTGCAGTTGCCTGCCTGCCAGCGTGTGTGCCAGGCCCACTTGCCAACTAGTGCCACCAATCATATTTGTTATAACAGTATTGTAAATATTTAAAATAAAAATTTTTTTGACTGTGAATCATCAGTCTGCTAGTGCAATTGAATTGCATTTGCCTGCCTGCCACCGTGTGTGCCAGGCCCACTTGCCAACTAGTGCCACCAATAATTTTTGTTATAACAGTATTGTAAATATTTAAAAAAAAAACTTTTTTTACTGTGAAACATCAGTCAGCTAGTGTAATCTAATTGCAGTTGCCTGCCTCCCAGCGTGTGTGCCAGGCCCACCTGCCAACTAGTGCCACCAATCATATTTGTTTTAACAGTAGCGTAAATATTTAAAATAAAAACTTTTTTGACTGTGAATCATCAGTCTGCTAGTGCAATTGAATTGCAGTTGCCTGCCTGCCTGCCAGCGTGTGTGCCAGGCCCACTTGCCAACTAGTGACACCAATCATATTTGTTATAGCAGTATTGTAAATATTTTTTTAAAAAACTTTTTTGACTGTGAAACATCAGTCAGCGAGTGTAATCTAATTGCAGTTGCCTGCCTCCCAGCGTGGTGTATGCCAGGCCCACTTGCCAACTAGTGCCACCAATCATATTTTTTATAAAAGTAGTGTAAATATTGAAAAAAAAAAAGTTTTTTGACTGTGAAACATCAGTCTGCTAGTGTCATCTAATTGAAGTTGCCTGCCTGCCAGCGTGTGTGCCAGGCCCACTTGCCAACTAGTGCCACCAATCATATTTGTTATAACAGTATTGTAAATATTAAAAAAATAACTCTTTTGACTGTGAAACATCAGTCAGCGAGTGTAATCTATTTGCAGTTGCCTGCCTCCCAGCGTGTGTGCCAGGCCCACTTGCCAACTAGTGCCAACAATAATATTTGTTATAACAGTAGTGTAAATATTTAAAAAAAAAAACTTTTTTGACTGTGAAACATCAGTCTGCTAGTGTCATCTAATTGAAGTTGCCTTCCTGCCAGCGTGTGTGCCAGGCCCACTTGCCAACTAGTGCCACCAATCATATTTGTTATAACAGTATTGTAAATATTTAAAATAAAAACTTTTGTGACTGTGAATCATCAGTCTGCTAGTGCAATTGAATTGCAGTTGCCTGCCTGCCAGCATGTGTGCCAGGCCCACTTGCCAACTAGTGCCACCAATCATATTTGATATAACAGTATTGTAAATATTTAAAAAAAAACTTTTTTGACTGTGAAACATCAGTCAGCTAGTGTAATCTAATTGCAGTTGCCTGCCTCCCAGCGTGTGTGCCAGGCCCACTTGCCAACTAGTGCCACCAATCATATTTGTTATAACATTAGTGTAAATATTGAAAAAAAAACTTTTTTGACTGTGAAACATCAGTCTGCTAGTGTCATCTAATTGAAGTTGCCTGCCTGCCAGCGTGTGTGCCAGGCCCACTTGCCAACTAGTGCCACCAATCATATTTGTTATAACAGTATTGTAAATATTTAAAATAAAAACTTTTTTGACTGTGAATCATCAGTCTGCTAGTGCAATTGAATTGCAGTTGCCTGCCTGCCTGCCAGCGTGTGTGCCAGGCCCACTTGCCAACTAGTGCCACCAATCATATTTGTTATAACAGTATTGTAAATATTTAAAATAAAAACTTTTTTGACTGTGAATCATCAGTCTGCTAGTGCAATTGAATTGCAGTTGCCTTCCTGCCAGCGTGTGTGCCAGGTCCACTTGCCAACTAGTGCCAAAATGCATATTTGTTATAACAGTAGTATAAATATTTAAAATAAAAACTTTTTTGACTGTGAATCATCAGTCTGCTAGTGCAATTGAATTGCAGTTGCCTGCCTGCCAGCGTGTGTGCCAGGCCCACTTGCCAACTAGTGCCACCAATCATATTTGTAATAACAGTATTGTAAATATTTAAAAAAAACTTTTTTGACTGTGAAACATCAGTCAGCTAGTGTAATCTAATTGCAGATGCCTGCCTCCCAGCGTGTGTGCCAGGCCCACTTGCCAACTAGTGCCACCAATCATATTTGTTTTAACAGTAATGTAAATATTTAAAATAAAAACTTTTTTGACTGTGAATCATCAGTCTGCTTGTGCAATTGAATTGCAGTTGCCTGCCTGCCAGCGTGTGTGCCAGGCCCACTTGCCAACTAGTGCCACCAATCATATTTGTTATAACAGTATTGTAAATATTTAAAAAAAAAACTTTTTTGACTGTGAAACATCAGTCAGCGAGTGTAATCTAATTGCAGTTGCCTGCCTCCCAGCGTGGTGTGTGCCAGGCCCACTTGCCAACTAGTGCCACCAATCATATTTGTTATAAAAGTAGTGTAAATATTGAAAAAAAAATCTTTTTTGACTGTGAAACATCAGTCTGCTAGTGTCATCTAATTGAAGTTGCCTGCCTGCCAGCGTGTGTGCCAGGCCCACTTGCCAACTAGTGCCACCAATCATATTTGTTATAACAGTATTGTAAATATTTAAAATAAAAACTTTTTTGACTGTGAATCATCAGTCTGCTAGTGCAATTGAATTTCAGTTGCCTGCCTGCCAGCGTGTGTGCCAGGCCCACTTGCCAACTAGTGCCACCAATCATATTTGTTATAACAGTATTGTAAATATTTAAAAAAAAAAAACTTTTCTGACTGTGAAACATCAGTCAGCTAGTGTAATCTAATTGCAGTTGCCTGCCTCCCAGCGTGTGTGTCAAGCCCACTTGCCAACTAGTGCCACCAATCATATTTGTTATAACAGTATTGTAAATATTTAACCCCTTAATGACAACTGACGTACCAGGTACGTCCTGCAAAAACTTGCAGTTAGTGACAATGGACGTACCTGGTACGTCAGTTGTCTTAGAGAGTGCTGGAAGCGATCGCAATCGCTTCCAGCAGCTCTCAGGGTATTGCAGTGATGCCTCGATATTGAGGCATCCTGCAATACCCTTTAGAAAGCATCCGATGCAGAGAGAGCCACTCTGTGGCCCTCTCTGCACCGGTAGCGATGCGGCTGTTCGTTGGTGGGTGGGAGCTTACAGGGAGGAGGGTGGGCGGCCCATCGCTACCCGGCATCCGGTTCCTTTAAGTGCATTGTGCTCGCCGGATGCCGGGAGCGTGCGGGGGGCTGCGTGCACGCGTGCGCGTGCGTGTGTGTGCGCGCGTGCGCGCGCAGCAATCACTACCACTGCCACCAATGAATTTTGGTAAGAGGGAGGGGGGCAGAATTTTTTAAATAAAGGATCAAAGGATCAGGATCTGGATCTGGTGGGGGGGGGGGGGGGGTGGGGGGGGTGTTGGGGCAGCTACACTACAGAAAAAATAAAAATAAAACATGCAAAAACACTTTACTTTTTGGGGAAAACTGGGTACTGCCAGTACCCAAGATGGTGGCAATTAGGTAGGTGGGGAGGGTTAGAGAGGTGTTTGGGGGGGATCAGGGAGGTTGGGGGTTAAGGCAGGGGTCCATCACAGCTGAATAATTAAAAAAAAAAAACAACACCTTTTATTTTAGTACTGGCAGACTTTCTGCCAGTACTTAAGATGGCGGGGACAATTGTGGGGTGGGGGAGGGAAGAGAGCTGTCTTGGAGGGATCAGGGGGTGGGATGTGTCAGGTGGGAGGCTAATCTCTACACTAAAGCTAAAATTAACCCTGCAAGCTCTCTACAAGCTACCTAATTAACCCCTTCACTGCTGGGCTTAATACAAGTGTGGTGCGCAGCAGCATTTAGCGGCCTCCTAATTGCCAAAAAGCAACGCCAAAGCCATATATGTCTGCTATTTATGAACAAAGGAGATCCCAGAGAAGCATTTACAACCATTTGTGCCATAATTGCACAAGCTGTTTGTAAATAATTTAAGTGAGAAACCTAAAATTGTGAAAAATGTCACTTTTTTTTTATTTGCTCACATTTGGCGGTGAAATGGTGGCATGAAATATACCAAAATGGGCCTAGATCAATACTTTGGGTTGTCTACTACACTACACTAAAGCTAAAATTAACACTACAAGCTCCCTACAAGCTCCCTAATTAACCCCTTCACTGCTGGGCATAATACACGTGTGGTGCGCAGCTGCATTTAGCGGCCTTCTAATTACCAAAAAGCAACGCCAAAGCCATATATGTCTGCTATTTCTGAACAAAGGGGATCCCAGAGAAGCATTTACAACCATTTGTGCCATAATTGCACAAACTGTTTGTAAATAATTTCAGTGAGAAACCTAAAGTTTGTGACAACATTTGTGAAAAAGTGAACAATTTTTTTTATTTGCTCGCATTTGGCAGTGAAATGGTGGCATGAAATATACCAAAATGGGCATAAATCAATACTTTGGGTTGTCTTCTAAAAAAAAATATATACATGTCAAGGGATATTCAGGGATTCCGGACAGATATCAGTGTTCCAATGTAACTAGCGCTAATTTTGAAAAAAAGTGGTTTGGAAATAGCAAAGTTCTACTTGTACTTATTGCCCTATAACTTGCAAAAAAAGCAAACAACATGTAACCATTGGGTATTTCTAAACTCAGGACAAAATTTAGAAACTATTTAGCATGGGTGTTTTTTGGTGGTTGTAGATGTGTAACAGATTTTGGAGGTCAAAGTTAGAAAAAGTGTGTTTTTTTCCATTTTTTCCTCATATTTTATATATTTTTTATATTAAATTATAAGATGTGATGAAAAAAATGGTATCTTTAGAAAGTCCATTTAATGGCGAGAAAAACGGTATATAATATGTGTGGGTACAGTAAATGAGTAAGAGGAAAATTACAGCTAAACACAAACACTGCAGAAATGTAAAAATAGCCATTGTCATTAAGGGTAAGAAAACTGAAAAATGGTCCGGTCATTAAGGGGTTAAAAAAAAAACTTTTTTGACTGTGAAACATCAGTCAGCTAGTGTAATCTAATTGCAGTTGCCTGCCTCCCAGCATGTGTGTCAAGCCCACTTGCCAACTAGTGCCACCAATCATATTTGTTATAACAGTAGTGTCAATATTTAAAATAAAAACTTTTTTGACTGTGAATCATCAGTCTGCTAGTGCAATTGAATTGCAGTTGCCTTCCTGCCAGCGTGTGTGCCAGGTCCACTTGCCAACTAGTGCCACCATGCATATTTGTTATAACAGTAGTATAAATATTTAAAATAAAAACATTTTTGACTGTGAATCATCAGTCTGCTAGTGCAATTGAACTGCAGTTGCATGCCTGCCAGCGTGTGTGCCAGGCCCACTTGCCAACTAGTGCCACCAATCATATTTGTAATAACAGTATTGTAAATATTTAAAAAAAACTTTTTTGACTGTGAAACATCAGTCAGCTAGTGTAATCTAATTGCAGTTGCCTGCCTCCCAGCGTGTGTGCCAGGCCCACTTGCCAACTAGTGCCACCAATCATATTTGTTTTAACAGTAATGTAAATATTTAAAATACAAACTTTTTCGACTGTGAATCATCAGTCTGCTTGTGCAATTGAATTGCAGTTGCCTGCCTGCCAGCGTGTGTGCCAGGCCCACTTGCCAACTAGTGCCACCAATCATATTTGTTATAACAGTATTGTAAATATTTAAAATAAAAACTTTTTTGACTGTGAATCATCAGTCTGCTAGTGCAATTGAATTGCAGTTGCCTGCCTGCCAGCGTGTGTGCCAGGCCCACTTGTCAACTAGTGCCACCAATCATATTTGTTATAACAGTATTTTAAATATTTAAAAAAAAACTTTTTTGACTCCTGCCTCCCAGCGTGTTTGCCAGGCCCACTTGCCAACTAGTGCCACCAATTATATTTGTTTTAACAGTAGTGTAAATATTTTAAAAAAAAAACTTTTTTGACTGTGAATCATCAGTCTGCTTGTGCAATTGAATTGTAGTTGCCTGCCTGCCAGCGTGTGTGCCAGGCCCACTTGCCAACTAGTGCCACCAATCATATTTGTTATAACAGTATTGTAAATATTTTAAAAAAAAACTTTTTTGACTGTGAAACATCAGTCAGCGAGTGTAATCTAATTGCAGTTGCCTGCCTCCCAGCGTGGTGTGTGCCAGGCCCACTTGCCAACTAGTGCCACCAATCATATTTGTTATAAAAGTAGTGTAAATATTGAAAAAAAAACTTTTTTGACTGTGAAACATCAGTCTGCTAGTGTCATCTAATTGAAGTTGCCTGCCTGCCAGCGTGTGTGCCCGGCCCACTTGCCAACTAGTGCCACCAATCATATTTGTTATAACAGTATTGTAAATATTTTAAAAAAAAACTTTTTTGACTGTGAATCATCAGTCTGCTAGTGCAATTGAATTGCAGTTGCCTGCCTGCCAGCGTGTGTGCCAGGCCCACTTGCCAACTAGTGCCACCAATCATATTTGTTATAACAGTATTGTAAAAAATTTTTAAAAAAAAAACCTTTTTTGACTGTGAAACATCAGTCTGATAGTGTCATCTAATTGAAGTTGCCTGCCTGCCAGCGTGTGTGCCAGGCCCACTTGCCAACCAGTGCCACCAATCATATTTGTTATAACAGTATTGTAAATATTTAAAATAAAAACTTTTTTGACTGTGAATCATCAGTCTGCTAGTGCAATTGAATTGCAGTTGCCTGCCTGCCAGCGTGTGTGCCAGGCCCACTTGCCAACTAGTGCCACCAATCATATTTGTTATAACAGTAGTGTAAATATTTAAAAAAAAACTATTTTGACTGTGAAACATCAGTCTGCTATTGTCATCTAATTGAAGTTGCCTTCCTGCCACCGTGTGTGCAGGGCCCACTTGCCAACTAGTGCCACCAATCATATTTGTTATAACAGTATTGTAAATATTTAAAATAAAAACTTTTGTGACCGTGAATCATCAGGCTGCTAGTGCAATTGAATTGCAGTTGCCTGCCTGCCAGTGTGTGTGCCAGGCCCACTTGTCAACTTGGGCCACCAATCATATTTGTTATAACAGTATTGTAAATATTTAAAAAAAAAAACTTTTTTCACTGTGAAACATCAGTCTGCTAGTGTCATCTAATTGAAGTTGCCTGCCTGCCAGCGTGTGTGCCAGGCCCACTTGCCAACCAGTGCCACCAATCATATTTGTTATAACAGTATTGTAAATATTTAAAATAAAAACTTTTTTGACTGTGAATCATCAGTCTGCTAGTGCAATTGAATTGCAGTTGCCTGCCTGCCAGCGTGTGTGCCAGGCCCACTTGCCAACTAGTGCCACCAATCATATTTGTTATAACAGTATTGTAAATATTTTAAAAAAAACTTTTTTGACTGTGAAACATCAGTCAGCGAGTGTAATCTAATTGCAGTTGCCTGCCTCCCAGCGTGGTGTGTGCCAGGCCCACTTGCCAACTAGTGCCACCAATCATATTTGTTATAAAAGTAGTGTAAATATTGAAAAAAAATCTTTTTTGACTGTGAAACATCAGTCTGCTAGTGCAATTGAATTGCAGTTGCCTGCCTGCCAGCGTGTGTGCCAGGCCCACTTGCCAACTAGTGCCACCAATCATATTTGTTATAACAGTATTGTAAATATTTAGAAAAAAAAACTTTTTTGACTGTGAAACATCAGTCAGCTAGTGTAATCTAATTGCAGTTGCCTGCCTCCCAGCGTGTGTGTCAAGCCCACTTGCCAACTAGTGCCACAAATCATATTTGTTATAACAGTAGTGTAAATATTTAAAATAAAAACTTTTTTGACTGTGAATCATCAGTCTGCTAGTGCAATTGAATTACAGTTGCCTGCCTGCCAGCGTGTTTGCCAGGTCCACTTGCCAACTAGTGCCACCATGCATATTTGTTCTAACAGTAGAATAAATATTTAAAATAAAAACTTTTTTGACTGTGAATCATCAGTCTGCTAGTGCAATTGAATTGCAGTTGCCTGCCTGCCAGCGTGTGGGCCAGGCCCACTTGTCAACTAGTGCCACCAATCAAATTTGTTATAACAGTATTTTAAATATTTTAAAAAAAACTTTTTTGACTCCTGCCTCCCAGCGTGTTTGCCAGGCCCACTTGCCAACTAGTGCCACCAATTATATTTGTTTTAACAGTAGTGTAAATATTTAAAATAAAAACTTTTTTGACTGTGAATCATCAGTCTGCTTGTGCAATTGAATTGCAGTTGCCTGTCTGCCAGCGTGTGTGCCAGGCCCACTTGCCAACTAGTGCCACCAATCATATTGTTATAACAGTATTGTAAATATATAAAAAAAAAAAATTTTGACTGTGAAACATCAGTCAGCGAGTGTAATCTAATTGCAGTTGCCTGCCTCCCAGCGTGGTGTGTGCCAGGCCCACTTGCCAACTAGTGCCACCAATCATATTTGTTATAAAAGTAGTGTAAATATTGAAAAAAAAAACTTTTTTGACTGTGAAACATCAGTCTGCTAGTGTCATCTAATTGAAATTGCCTGCCTGACAGCGTGTGTGCCCGGCCCACTTGCCAACTAGTGCCACCAATCATATTTGTTATAACAGTATTGTAAATATTTTAAACAAAAAACTTTTTTGACTGTGAATCATCAGTCTGCTAGTGCAATTGAATTGCAGTTGCCTGCCTGCCAGCGTGTGTGCCAGGCCCACTTGCCAACTAGTGCCACCAATCATATTTGTTATAACAGTATTGTAAATATTTAAAAAAAAACTTTTTTGACTGTGAAACATCAGTCTGCTAGTGTCATCTAATTGAAGTTGCCTGCCTGCCAGCGTGTGTGCCAGGCCCACTTGCCAACCAGTGCCACCAATCATATTTGTTATAACAGTATTGTAAATATTTAAAATAAAAACTTTTTTGACTGTGAATCATCAGTCTGCTAGTGCAATTGAATTGCAGTTGCCTGCCTGCCAGCGTGTGTGCCAGGCCCACTTGCCAACTAGTGCCACCAATCATATTTGTTATAACAGTAGTGTAAATATTTAAAAAAAAACTTTTTTGACTGTGAAACATCAGTCTGCTATTGTCATCTAATTGAAGTTGCCTTCCTGCCAGCGTGTGTGCTAGGCTCACTTGCCAACTAGTGCCACCAATCATATTTGTTATAACAGTATTGTAAATATTTAAAATAAAAACTTTTGTGACTGTGAATCATCAGTCTGCTAGTGCAATTGAATTGCAGTTGCCTGCCTGCCAGTGTGTGTGCCAGGCCCACTTGTCAACTAGTGCCACCAATCATATTTGTTATAACAGTATTGTAAATATTTAAAAAAAAAACTTTTTTGATTATGAAACATCAGTCTGCTAGTGTCATCTAATTGAAGTTGCCTGCCTGCCAGTGTGTGTGCCAGGCCCACTTGCCAAACAGTGCCACCAATCATATTTGTTATAACAGTATTGTAAATATTTAAAATAAAAACTTTTTTGACTGTGAATCATCAGTCTGCTAGTGCAATTGAATTGCAGTTGCCTGCCTGCCAGCGTGTGTGCCAGGCCCACTTGCCAACTAGTGCCACCAATCATACTTCTTATAACAGTATTGTAAATATGTAAAAAAAAAAACATTTTGACTGTGAAACATCAGTCAGCTAGTGTAATCTAATTGCAGTTGCCTGCCTCCCAGCGTGTGTGTCAGGCTTACTTGCCAACTAGTGCCACCAATCATATTTGTTATAACAGTAGTGTAAATATTTAAAATAAAACCTTTTTTGACTGTGAATCATCAGTCTGCTAGTGCAATTGAATTGCAGTTGCCTGCCTGCCAGCGTGTGTGCCAGGCCCACTTGCCAACTAGTGCCACCAATCATATTTGTTATAACAGTAGTGTAAATATTTAAAATAAAAACTTTTTTGACTGTGAATCATCAGTCTGCTAGTGCAATTGAATTGCAGTTGCCTGCCTGCCAGCGTGTGTGCCAGGCCCACTTGCCAACTAGTGCCACCAATCATATTTGCTATAACAGTATTGTAAATATTTAAAAAAAAACTTTTTTGACTGTGAAACATCAGTCAGCTAGTGTAATCTAATTGCAGTTGCCTGCCTCCCAGCGTGTGTGCCAGGCCCACTTGCCAACTAGTGCCACCAATCATATTTGTTTTAACAGTAGTGTAAATATTTAAAATAAAAACTTTTTTGACTGTGAATCATCAGTCTGCTTTTGCAATTGACTTGCAGTTGCCTGCCTGCCAGCGTGTGTGCCAGGCCCACTTGCCAACTAGTGCCACCAATCATATTTGTTATAACAGTATTGTAAATATTTAAAAAAAAAAATTTTGGACTGTGAAACATCAGTCAGCGAGTGTAATCTAATTGCAGTTGCCTGCCTCCCAGCGTGGTGTGTGCCAGGCCCACTTGCCAAGTAGTGCCACCGATCATATTTGTTATAAAAGTAGTGTAAATATTGAAAAAAAAAACTTTTTTGACTGTGAAACATCAGTCTGCTAGTGTCATCTAATTGAAGTTGCCTGCCTGCCAGCGTGTGTGCCAGGCCCACTTGCCAACTAGTGCCACCAATCATATTTGTTATAACAGTATTGTAAATATTTAAAAAAAAAACCTTTTTTGACTGTGAAACATCAGTCTGCTAGTGTCATCTAATCGAAGTTGCCTGCCTTCCAGCGTGTGTGCCAGGCCCACTTGCCAACTAGTGCCACCAATCATATTTGTTATAACAGTATTGTAAATATTAAAAATAAAAACTTTTTGACTGTGAATCATCAGTCTGCTAGTGCAATTGAATTGCAGTTGCCTGCCTGCCTGCCAGCGTGTGTGCCAGGCCCACTTGCCAACTAGTGCCACCAATCATATTTGTTTTAACAGTAGTGTAAATATTTAAAATAAAAACTTTTTTGACTGTGAATCATCAGTCTGCTTTTGCAATTGACTTGCAGTTGCCTGCCTCCCAGCGTGGTGTGTGCCAGGCCCACTTGCCAACTAGTGCCACCAATCATATTTGTTATAAAAGTAGTGTAAATATTGGAAAAAAAAATTTTTTGACTGTGAAACATCAGTCTGCTAGTGTCATCTAATTGAAGTTGCCTTCCTGCCAGCGTGTGTGCTGGGCCCACTTGCCAACTAGTGCCACAAATCATATTTGTTATAACAGTATTGTAAATATTTAAAATAAAAACTTTTGTGACTGTGAATCATCTGTCTGCTAGTGCAATTGAATTGCAGTTGCCTGCCTGCCAGCGTGTGTGCCAGACCCACTTGCCAACTAGTGCCACCAATCATATTTGTTATAACAGTAGTGTAAATATTTAAAATAAAAACTTTTTTGACTGTGAATCATCAGTCTATTAGTGCAATTGAATTCCAGTTGCCTGCCTGCCAGCGTGTGTGCCAGGCCCACTTGCCAACTAGTGCCACCAATCATATTTGTTATAACAGTATTGTAAATATTTTAAAAAAAAACCTTTTTTGACTGTGAAACATCAGTCTGCTAGTGTCATCTAATTGAAGTTGCCTGCCTTCCAGCGTGTGTGCCAGGCCCACTTGCCAACTAGTGCCACCAATCATATTTGTTATAACAGTATTGTAAATATTAAAAATAAAAACTTTTTGACTGTGAATCATCAGTCTGCTAGTGCAATTGAATTGCAGTTGCCTGCCTGCCTGCCAGCGTGTGTGCCAGGCCCACTTGCCAACTAGTGCCACCAATCATATTTGTTTTAACAGTAGTGTAAATATTTAAAATAAAAACTTTTTTGACTGTGAATCATCAGTCTGCTTTTGCAATTGACTTGCAGTTGCCTGCCTCCCAGCGTGGTGTGTGCCAGGCCCACTTGCCAACTAGTGCCACCAATCATATTTGTTATAAAAGTAGTGTAAATATTGAAAAAAAAAAACTTTTTTGACTGTGAAACATCAGTCTGCTAGTTTCATCTAATTGAAGTTGCCTGCCTGCCAGCGTGTGTGCCAGGCCTACTTGCCAACTAGTGCCACCAATCATATTTGTTATAACAGTATTGTAAATATTTAAAAAAAAAACTCTTTTGACTGTGAAACATCAGTCAGCGAGTGTAATCTATTTGCATTTGACTGCCTCCCAGCGTGTGTGCCAGGCCCACTTGCCAACTAGTGCCACCAATCATATTTGTTATAACAGTAGTCTAAATATTTAAAAAAAAAAAATTTTGACTGTAAAACATCAGTCTGCTATTGTCATCTAATTGAAGTTGCCTTCCTGCCAGCGTGTGTGCTGGGCCCACTTGCCAACTAGTGCCACCAATCATATTTGTTATAACAGTATTGTAAATATTTAAAATAAAAACTTTTGTGACTTTGAATCATCAGTCTGCTAGTGCAATTGAATTGCAGTTGCCTGCCTGCCAGCGTGTGTGCCAGGCCCACTTGCCAACTAGTGCCACCAATCATATTTGTTATAACAGTATTGTAAATATTTAAAAAAAAACTTTTTTGACTGTGAAACATCAGTCTGCTAGTGTCATCTAATTGAAGTTGCCTGCCTGCCAGCGTGTGTGCCAGGCCCACTTGCCAACCAGTGCCACCAATCATATTTGTTATAACAGTATTGTAAATATTTAAAATAAAAACTTTTTTGACTGTGAATCATCAGTCTGCTAGTGCAATTGAATTGCAGTTGCCTGCCTGCCAGCGTGTGTGCCAGGACCACTTGCCAACTAGTGCCACCAATCATATTTCTTATAACAGTATTGTAAATATTTAAAAAAAAAAAATTTTGACTGTGAAACATCAGTCAGCTAGTGTAATCTAATTGCAATTGCCTGCCTCCCAGCGTGTGTGCCAGGCCCCCTTGCCAACTAGTGTCACCAATCATATTTGTTTTAACAGTAGTGTAAATATTTAAAATAAAAACTTTTTTGACTGTGAATCATCAGTCTGCTAGTATCATCTAATTGAAGTTGCCTGCCTGCCAGCGTGTGTGCTAGGCCCACTTGCCAACCAGTGCCACCAATCATATTTGTTATAACAGTATTGTAAATATTTAAAATAAAAACTTTTTTGACTGTGAATCATCAGTCTGCTAGTGCAATTGAATTGCAGTTGCCTGCCTGCCAGCGTGTGTGCCAGGACCACTTGCCAACTAGTACCACCAATCATATTTCTTATAACAGTATTGTAAATATTTTAAAAAAAAACTTTTTTGACTGTGAAACATCAGTCTGCTAGTATCATCTAATTGAAGTTGCCTGCCTGCCAGCGTGTGTGCCAGGCCCACTTGCCAACCAG